>NW_023458663.1:55098-61275 GCF_013731165.1 Rhagoletis pomonella
AAAAAAGACCGGGATCCCGATATCCCGGGATCCCGGGATTGACATCCCTAGTAGCAACCAATTGTATCAAGCAGTTTTGCACACTCAGCTACAGCCACGCATGTAAATGTGCTTTCATATGTTCAGTTTGAATCAACACTACATTTCGCTGTGTGCAAACATTTTCTTTTTCGGTTTAGATTTTAAACCAAATTTTCTATATATGAAACCTAGAAACTAGAATTAAAACATTTTGGTTTGATTTTTAAACCACGAACTTTTTGGACCAAAATTTGAACCACAATATATTAAAAATTGCTATTAACTATTGACTGGTTTAATAAGTAGACTACAAAAGATTAAAAAAGGCAATAGTCCCAGCGCGGTTTAAAAATTAAACCCAAATTTTTTACCGTGTACAAAAAATTTATTTTGGGCGGGACGAAGTTCGCCGGGTCTGCTAGTATTAGTATAAAATCTAAAATCTACAACGATAAAATTCGTTTTGCTGCGTTTTAATTTTAAATTCACACACAAATGGGCTTTACCTACCAATACTGGTAGATTTTTTTCCATTTGGTAGGTTGGTAAGCTTGATTGCATTTTGGTAGGTTTCGTGACAATGGGTAATAGTTATTTGCGAAAAATAGAAAACATTTTAGCAACTTTTTTACACGAACGTTTCACCGGTGCTTTCGTATAACGGCGGCCACAAAACATGTAAATATACCTGATTCCTAAGTACAAATTATTATTGCCAATATACAATATGAACATCCATAAATTTAAAGCATACACTGCAGACCTACTTAGGAGGCAGCAGGGAATAATCTCAGATTGCTGCCCACTGGTGGAAGTCAAACGAAATAAGACAACCAAAGAGATTAATAGCTCCGACCAGGAGGAACTCCGAAAGATACCTTGAACTTAGAACTCTTACGGGCTACCTGACAGCACACTGCAAGTTAACGTCCCATTTGAATTAAATGGTTATTTCTGTAGAGATGGACGGACTGTAAGTTTTGTGGGCTGGTGAAGGAAACCCCAGAGTATATTATATGTGCCTGTCCAGAAGCATGAATCGCAGTTTGATACACCTTGGAAAACGAGTGTCTTCTCCATATACAATTTGGAACATGGAGTCATCCAAAGTGCTGAGCTTTTTAATTAGCCCAAGGTAGGAGTGACTACAATTACACTCAGAAAAAGGTTTAGTTAAAATTACCAAGATTTGGTTATAGTGACCAAGTGGCATAGTTGGATATGGCGAAATAAATATCTAGTTCACGAAAGTCTGCAATTTACTTGAGACTTCTAGTTGGGACAAATGTATATTGGTTAATAATTACAAAACGACTACCTTGAGTGGACAATATTGTTAGTTGAATAAAATCATTGTTGAGCAAATATAAACAATGCTTTGGTTGATACAAGTTTTCAATTAATTTTGTGAACTTGCTGTAGACTTGAATCAGCTAATCGTTTATTATTGGAAAAAAAGTTTCAGTTTAACACAAATAAAAATTTACTCGATGGTTGTTGTGTTTACTTTCTTCTTTTATTTGCATATATTAAGCATAAAAAATACATACATGTTTACATAAATAGTTATTAGAGTAAATAATACATATGTATATGGTGGTAAAAGCAACATTGGTCAAAGCAACATCGTAAAAAATATAGAAAAAGGTTTTTTCTTAACAGCGGTCGTCCCTCGGCAGGCAATGGCAAACCTCCGAGTGTATTTCTGCCATGAAAAACAGCTTCTCATAAAAATACAATCGCCGTTCGGAGTCGGCGTAAAACTGTAGGTCCCTCCGCTTTGTTTGACACCATCAAGGCGCACGCCACAAGTCGGAGGAGAAGCTCGGCCAAACACTAACATATGTGTAAGCGCCAATCTATTATTACTACACCTTCTCATAAAAATATAATCGCCGTTCGGAGTCGGCGTAAAACTGTAGGTCCCTCCGCTTTGTGTGACATCATCAAGGCGCACGCCACAAGTCGGAGGAGAAGCACGGCCAAACACTAACATATGTGTATGCGCCAATCTATTATTATTATATGGCGGTAAGAATTTCCTAAATAGAAACGATGAAACTGGAACAGTCGTGCGAAAACTCAGGTCAATATCTGCTGGAAGTGCTGGTTTAAGTATACTGCTTTGCTTTTTCCTTGGCTAAATAGATACTTTCAAATAATATTTCACATGAATTATATATCCACTGAGATACCTCGGTTGGCATCAAACTTTATATTTTTAAATAACTATGCGCACACCGAAACAACTCGCAGCGATGGCAAAACTGAAACTGAGACAAACAAATCTGGGCATGTCATAGCAGCACACACTTTTCTTTCTCTACCTAGCGCAGTGATCGGCATGACATAGCTTACTGAGCGCTCTGTGACCACACGCGTGTTTCATCCATATACGAACAGCGGTAGCGGAGCAATGATTTCCACGCACACAGTCTCATTCATTGAATCGTTTTTACGCAATGGTCGGCATACTAGCGCATTCAAACGATTCAATAAGTGGGACTGTGTGCATTGCTCGGCTGGTGCTCTTCGTATGTAAAACACCCATGTGCTCAGCGAGCGCTCAGCATTATTTGGGGGTGGCTTACAAGCATGAATACGTTCCGCTCTCAAACCAAATCGTGGTTGCCTCAACTAAGATTTGGTAATATGACTAAACCATGTGTTGAAAGAAAGCTCATCTGCATTAGCAGAGCTTAATAACATCCTTTTATGAACCATACGCTAAGTTGAATGGAATTTGTAGAAGTATGCTTCAAAAAAATATTTATTAGTATTAACCAAACCCATCAACTAAATTAACGATTTGGTACACCCTAGATGAATATTAGAAGCTTTAATATATTTAGTTATAATTACCAACCCATGGTAATAGTTCCCAATCCTTGGAAACAGTTCCCAAATATTGTCAAAATTCGGGAACTAAATATCTTTAGTTGTCGAAACTAATCCTTTGTCTCAGTGTAGCTTTTATATTATTTGAGCATCGATTCTCTCTATAGCCAGACATTGAACATTTCTGCTGGAAATCCCAATTGAAGGAGCTTACTATTTGACTTCAAATAGGAAAGAATGGATACGTGCGGGACAGTTTTGCCACATAAGTTTTTAACTAAAGATCCAGTGCATATCTATATAAAAAAATATTGCCCGACAAGCAAACCAAATAACTGTTTTTGAAAATTTTCCTAAAAATAAATTCCCCATTTGAAATGGTTCAAACGAATACATATACATATACATATGTAACATGCAAAGCAAATCACGAAAATTTGGTTTAAAATTATAGTGCACACTTTCTTCTTTTATGTCTAGTAGTTTTTTTTTTAAGATTGGTCCAAAAAAAATATAACAAAGAAAGAAACCGATGCAGGTATTTAAAGCACAGAAAACAATAAAATTATAGTTTAAAAAACTAAAACCTCGCTATTATAATTACCAGTCGTACTGTCATCCTTATACGTTTGTTATTTACTTATAGGAGTTTATCAGCTGAATTCAAATTTCTTACAAAATTTGTTAATGCCAATGGCTATTCGCTATGCCACAAAGCCTATTTTTTGCAAAATTTGATAAGAAATATAAACGTAAAATTAGAATAAAAATCTATAAAAAGAGTTTATTTGAGAAAAAATTCTTTAGAAATTAAATTAATAATGTGTTGGAGTCTCATGAACTTTTTTTTAAATTTAATTAAATAGAAGGAAACAATTATTTTTATAAACTCTAGGGAAAATTTCAAGTTTTCAAATTACGAAAAAAAAGACGAGACACGTAAATTTAATTTTGATTGTGGATCTACCGGTTTTCCATATCGGATCATTTTCCCAAGATATTTTAATTTTTATGAAAAGATGTATGTTTATGCGCTTTTTTGGTGGGAATCACGTAAGTACGATAATGAATTTTGATTTAGAATATTATTATGCATAAATATAAATCAGTGATGACGATAATGGAGATATGGACCACGATGAAAATGATGAATTTAATTAAATAATACAAAAATACATACATACATACTTGAAATCTTACTTGCCTTAGTTTTGTTTAGTTTTTATTTCGCTACAGAGTCAGAATTTCTGAAACGGGCCACTAGAATTATGTGATCTTTTATTTCCAATCAGTAGTGTTATTTTTTGATAACCATTGGCAATACAAACAAATGTGTAACTTTATTTTTACAAAAAAAAAATAACATTTTCTTATACATCGGCGAGTTTTTTTTTTGTCCGTTTTACTTGAAAATTCAATAATAGACGAACTAATTTACCGATTTTGACAATTCAATCGTCATTTTCATTGTTATTAAAAACTCTTCAAGAACATATTTTTTATTTATTTAAAAATAATTTTTAAGGGTAAATTTTTATAAAATTCTTGGTAAAAATATAAAAATAATAGTCTTCTCACACAGAAAAAAACCATATATGCAAAATTTTACTCTAAAATATTCTGTTGACAAAAAAAATGGATCACAACTTGGAAAACCGTTATTTTTAGTTAAAGGCTGTCGCGCAATGCAACGAGCGCATTCGGACTTATTTTGGTTAAGTGCGTCTGAAAGCAGCGTGCCCTCACCGGTTTATTTGTTTTCATGTGACAGAGTTAAAAATAAACAGAGGTAGATTTCAGTAAAAAATTAAAATTTTTCAATTCATTCATTTATTGAACAAATATTTATAAAATTGAGAAAACAAAGGAACTCATTTGTCGGATTTAAAGATAAAATAAATCTACACATACAGTGACGAACAATCGTATAGACTTTATTTTAAGCAAAAGAACAGCTTTAATATATATAAAAACATTTCAAAAGATTTGTTATCTTTTTAGGTTTTTCCTTGCTAAACATAAATTTTTTCGTAAAAATTAAAATATCTTGGGAAAATGATCTGATATGAAAAAACGGTATATAGATCCATAATCTAGGATCCAAAATTAAATTTACCTACGTGTCTCAGAGTTTTTTGGGTCATTTGGCAACTTGAAATTTTCTCCAGAGAGTTATAAAAATAATTTTTCTCTCCTATAGTAAACAATAAATTTTTAATACAATATCGAAATTTTAATTAAATTAAATAAAAAAAAAAGTTCATAAGACTCCAACACATTAATATACTTATTAGATATTTATTTTATTGGCATGAACATTTTATTCTAAATAATTTTCTCTCAAATAAACTCTTTTTATAGATTTTTAGTCTAATTTTACGTTTATATTTCTTATAAAATTTTGCAAAAAATAGGCTTTGTGGCATAGCGAATAGCCATTGGCATTAACAAATTTTGTAAGAAATTGGAATTCGGCTTGTAAAGACCGCCGACTCCGATAGGTAACTAACGAACGTATAATATTTATCAGTTTCTTCATGCTCACACCTACGACTTTTAATGAAACTGTCAAAACGGTCTGGCAAGTGAGGAAACATCTTTTGATAGTTCCCCAAGTGACATACAGTATATTTTGCTTTGCTGCCTCTATGCTTAAGTGCACATTTAAGATACCTACCCCAAAATGCGAATCAAAAGCATTATTTTTAACATTTATAAGGAAACCGCTCCGATAGATGCATTCAACATACCTGCACATTGGCGATACCTGCCTTAAAAATTGTGCGACTAGTATCAATTATCAATGAAAGTATTACGTTTACCTGCACTGGCCCTACAATTACCTAATTTTACAACCTTTTATTTATTTTGCTCATCTCGCAGAACAACGAAAATGGCTATCAATTTATGTAGTTATATAGATAATTAGATGACATTCGGTAAAAATTTCGCTTGCAGTAATTTCTACATGGTAAGTGCTCCGCCAATATTTGGTTTCATAGGGATTCGGATACCTTCCTCATTGAAGTAGTAAAGAAAATTCGCTTAAGTGCCTTTTTCGGTTACGTGCACAAGTTTTTCGTGCAAAGAAGGATGTGCAGCTAAGCAAAATATACTGTATATAAAAATGAGCTTTTATACTATGACGATAGTATAACTACAATTTATCATGGTTTAAGGGTGTCTGGCAGGCGGAAGGAACCATGCTAAGTATCTGGCAATGAACGACGCAGTTTTTAATATTACTACGAATAAAATATATAAAAAAATGAGCTTTATACTATAACGAATTTGAGGTTCTATTTTATACACCTTTAC
>NW_023458663.1:61375-74501 GCF_013731165.1 Rhagoletis pomonella
AGCTTTATACTATAACGAATTTGAGGTTCTATTTTATACACCTTTACTACCTGGTACCTGCCAAAGCCACCACTATCCAAATTTCATAGTCAGGGTTCGTTATTACCTGTGTTCGGGACATACATAAAGAAGCTTTCAGTCTTTATAAAATAACGAAGGTTTGGCCGTTGCGGGCTCTTGCTCTATATGGTATATTGAGATCTTTATGTAATTCACCATTTTTCACATACCAAGGAGCACCTGCTAAGAGCCTATTTAGGAGTTTTAGATTGATAATATTGCTTGCCGCTCCCCAGAGTTGTATAGCATAAGTCGAAATCGGTTTAAGAACTGCTTTGTATATAGTCACCTTATTTTTCATGCTCAGCTGTGAGTTCTTTCTAAAAACCACATATAATTTCTTTCGTTTTTTTTTGGTTTAGTTGCTTCACTTTAGCTTTAATATGTATGTATGTGCTTCCCACGTCAGCCTTTTATCAAGATGCACACCAAGATACTTAACTGTCGTAGTTTGGGGAATTTGAGTATGTGAGGTTGCATATATTTTTTTTTATAGAGGGCAAAAACACTTATATGTCAAAGTGGTTCTCTTTTTTATAAAGCAATCGCATTTCTGGCTAGTATGTTTCAGGACGAATGGATAAGGATTGAACCAAGAGCTTGTGTGAGCAAATCCAATTTTTGGTAGCGGATGTCAGTTACTCGGTTTTGTACTTTAAACGACGATTTGTATTAGCGTGGGCCGAAAATCCGCTTTTTTCGAATTTTGATTGGTAATAGCAAAAATATGGATCACTATGCTCTAAAAACAATCTGTGTGAAAGATGAAAATTTTTGGTCAATATCTTAGGCTCGCCCAAGTCCATCAAAGTTCAATGTGTTCAAAAAATTAAAATTAATAATAACACTTTTTTTGTCAATATCTTAGGCTCGCCCAAGTCCATCAAAGTTAAATGTGCTCAAAAAAAATTAAATTAATAAATACATTAAATAACACATTTTTTTACTAAAATTTCAATTATTTTCGAAAGTATTAGTCTTACATAATTTTGTATATGAACCTTTTTTGTAGAGAATCAAAGTAGTAAAAAAAAAATTTTTTTAGCACTTAAACTTTGATGGACTTGGGCGAGCCTAAGATATTGACGAAAAATTTTCATCTTTCACACAGATTGTTTTTAGAGAACAATGAACCATATTTTTACTATTACCAATCAAAATTCGAAAAAAAAACGGATTTTCGTCCCACGCTAATGCAGCTGTTATGTCAAGAACTTTTCTTACTTTTTGCAAACCCGGTTCCTTGTCTACTGAATAAACGATTATATCATCCATGTATATTATATAGCATTAATGTAATGAATGAAATTTGCCGGAGAGTTACAAAACTCGAAAGGAGCAAAGTTAAACTCGTACGTCCCTCTTTTTGTGACAAAAGCTGTGTATCGTCGACTTTCCTTTTCAATAGGTACGTGCAAAAAGGCGTTTACGATGTCCAGTGCGCTATAAATTTTAAACCCTTCCAAATGATCGATTATATCCTCCATACGCGGTACCGGAAACCTGTCTTTAAATACCATCTTGTTCAGCTGTCGACAGTCCCTGAAGCAATCAATACAACATTCACCGATTGGTTTGGCACACATGCCCTAATTTAGTGCTTATTTAGTGCCAATTTATGCCGCTATAAAAATTTAGTGCTCTGCTAATTTTGGGAAAAACATGTGGTAGCCATCTCTTCAGCTGAAGTAAGCACTACACTATCAATATCTCTGGAACCAAAAAGCGCATATACTTCTACCTTACGGCATAATTTAGTGCTTATCTAGTGCCAATTTATGCTGCAAATTTTTTTTCGCTGTTTTTACAAAGTTTGGGAAAATTCGACAAATTTTCACCAAAATTTTCAACTTTTAAACAAAATTTCTTAGAGTATGCAGTTTTGTAGTTGACTGAATTTCAGTATAATAAAGTACAAGTTTTTTTTTGAGAACTTTGTTTAAAAGCTTAAATTAATTTTATTAATCAGAAAATTGATTAATCACAGAACTGAATAATACATACCATTGTAGAAACAGCTTTCCAAAATCTGTTCTTTACACTTCTCCACAAATACCGAACTTTAATTTCTAATTAATCGTAACTAGTCGCGATTTATGGTTCGCCGTCTAGAATTTAAACACGATAAAAATATTGTATTTCGTCTTCATTAGAATTTTGTACCAAAAATGAGCAACATCAACGATACAGACAAGTGTGCACGCCGTGCACTCACGAGGTAACTGGCCATCTTCTCTGTACGAAAAGGAACGAAGCCAACTTTTTATCGCACACCGAGCAGTTTGCGAGCTCTCGCTTGTTTTCAAATGTAATTATTGTTGTTTGAAACAGTGTTTAAAAAACCAAAGTCGAAGTAGCAAAAGCCATAAAATTGTAGCTTCTCACTGCTTTGACTTATTGTAACTGTTCAAAATTACCTAAGGCTTGCTTAAGTGCTTGCTACAATGAACGCTTAGCAGCGAATACTTTGCTCACTAAATTAACATACTAGCGGCAGATACTTAAATCAAAATTTTATATCAATAATTGCATTAAAAACTATATTTCTTCTTGCTCGCATTTGATTAAATATGAAAATTATTTCACATAATTTTGATTAATTAGAACAGCTGACGAACGACGCACGCGAAAAGTTGAGAGTTCGCCATCTTTCTGTTTTGTTTTTGCGTTGGCGTTGCCCAACTTTGGTTATATGGAGACTTTCATATAAATGCATGTATTCACAGTCAGCTGTCGAAGCGACGCCAACGCCAACGCAACGCCAAAGTTGTATGTAAACGGGCCTTTATTGTATTTAGTATTATTTGTATGTGTGTATTCACTTCGCCTGAAAATTAGCGAACGGCAGCACTGCTTCTGAGTCAAAACGACTGTCGCAGTCGAAGCCAAGAATGGAATTTCAAAATTTCAAAATGTGCCTAACGGACCGCAAAGATACCGCCGAAAAGGAGATGAGAGTGCCATGGCACAAAATCAAAATTGCTTTCTTTTAAGGGCCATTCCATTGTTAACTGCAGTTGATCCGGATTAAGTCCGAGTTAGTCCGGATCAACGCTGCCGTCTGTTTAAGCTTTAAGATGGCTATTTTTGCCGGATTTAATCACTTAAAAAAATTTAAAAAATATAAATATATAAATATATTAAGTGCCAAATTTCTGGCAATATTTATCAAGACAAAATCTCTGATAATTATTGCTTGCCAACATTATCAAGACAAAAACTTTTGCCTGTGGAGACAGCAAGTTATTATACGGTCGCTAGAGCTCCGAGTAGTGATGTTAATTTTTCAGCTTTTTCCGATCCCTTTATTTTGATATCCATTTGTTCTGCGATTTTGGACAATTTGTTCACCTCAAATAAATTCAGCTGAAGAGATGGCTACTACATGTTTTTACCAAAATTTGCAGAGAAAATAAAAATTTTTGCGGCAAAAATTGGCACTAGATAAGCACCAAATTATGCCGTAAGGTGGAAATACATGCGATTTCTGGTTCCAGAGATATTGATACTGCAGTGCTTACTTCAGCTGAAGAGATGGCTACCACATGTTTTAAACAAAATTTACAGAGAAAAATTTTCTTTTCCGGCATAAATTGGCACAAATTATGTCGTAAGGTAGAAGTATATGCGCTTTTTGATTTCAGAGATATTGATAGTGTAGTGCTTACTTCAGTTGAAGAGATGGCTACCAAATTATTTTACCAAAATTTACAGAAATTTTTAGTTGCGGCGTAAATTGGCACTAGATAAGCACTAAATTATGTCGTAAGGCAGAAGTTATTTATTTTTGTTATTTTTTGGCCTTATGACAATTATATTCAACAATTTTTATTGAGCTCTAGGCCGCTTTAGTTGCCTATGCACCGTGCTAAGTACGCCTTGTAAATTCCGTTTGCTTTTTTCCACTATTTTCATTTATTGTTATGCCAACACAATCAAGCGCAGCTATTCCGCTGCAATTCACTTGACCATGTGGTTGTTGGTATTGTTGGTTTTTGCTAATAATTCTATTTTTTTAGAATGTTTAATTTTTTTTTTATGTGTGCTTAAGTTATTTGTTTTTGTTATTTTTTGGCCTTATAACAATTATATTCAACAATTTTTATTGAGCTCGAGGCCGTTTTTTAATTAAAATTTATTGTGGAAAAGCAACAATAATTTGAAAAAAATGGTAGAAGTGATAGCTATTTCGGAAATCACCACATTTCCTCGTCAGACTTCTTTCAGTAGGCTTCGAACCGACGATCCCACTGACTCAGCCAGTGGCCTATGCACCGTGCTAAGTACGCCTTGTAAATTACCGTTTGCTCTTTTCCACTAGTTTTTTTCTAAAAAAAAATTCTCTTCAATTTTATAAAGAACCTTTAAATGAAAGAACCGGATTACAGAAAAGTATGCCAGGGAGTGACTTTTCGTTCAAGCTGAATGCAAAGCAAAATCGTCCAATTGGAAAGTCCTCAAAAGGATTTTCCAGGATATGTTAAAGACTATTGAATTTACCTACCTACAGTTACTTTTTCACATAATGGAATTAACTAAAATATTTATGTAAACAATTTTTGCACGTCCCCTGCTTCATATAACAGCAAATTTAGAAACCACGAAAAATGGACTTAAAATGGGAGTTTTCGCCCTAATTGTATTATGTTAATGTATGCAAATACTTATATTTATGCTTGCAACTACTATTAACTTATCAAACGATTCCTAATCTTTGGCAATACATGTTTGACTTCATTCACCACGATCTTGAAAACTGACCAAATCGGCGTGACCAAGTCCATGGTAATTTTAATATTATATAAACATCCGAAAGCATTAAAACGTTTGAAATAAATCTCGTCTCACTTTTTTGTATTTTTCACTTGGTGGCTGAAGTAATGAAGAATTGAAAATTCATAAAGGAAAATTATAGTTTTCTTATTTTTATACCCGAGCGCACTTGTGCACAAGGGTATATTAATTTTGTTCACATAACGGTTGTTTGTAACAGCCAAAACGAAGCGAGTTAGATATAGACAAATGTATACATAAATGATGAGAATGAAAAGAGAAATCGATTAAGCCATGTCTGTCTGTCCGTCCGTATGTCCGTCTGTCTGTCCGTCCGTCCGTGTACACGATAACTCGAGCAAAAATTGAGATATCTGAACGAAATTTGGTATGTAGGTTTACATTTATCCAAGGTAGGTCGGTATTGAAAAGGGGGGAAATCGGCTTGTAACCACGCCCACTTCCCATATAACGGTAATTTTTAGAAATACGAAAACTGCGATATTTTAGTAACTACTGGAGATTATTCACTCAAAATTAATATTTACAATAAGTTTTAGACGAAAAGTAAGAATATTATAATTTACAATTATATATCTTGGTAACCGCTGCACCAATTTCTACCAAACTTGGCACAGTTGTTGGCCTTCGCACAACATACAAAATGACCGAAAATTTTTAAAATCGGACAATAACCACGCCCACATCCCATATAACGGTAATTTAGAGAAATACAAAATCTTCGATAAATCAGCAAATAATAAAGCTAATGTATTCAAAATTGATGCTTGCAACAATTCTTAACCAAGCAATACGTTTGTGATAAAATTTTGGAAAATGGGCGTGGCACCGCCCACTTATGATCACATATATGTATCTCGGTAACCGTTCTACCAATTTGCACCAAAGTTTGTTTGTTTGTTTGCTTATTTATTGATGTATCCTAACACAAAAATTTTAAAATCGGACAATAACCACGCCCACATCCCATATAACGGTAATTTAGAGAAATACGAAAACTGCGATATTTTAGTAACTACTAGAGATTACTCACTCCAAATTGATATTTTCAATAAGTTTTAGACGAAAAATAAGAATATTATAAATTTTCGGAAAATGGGCGTAGCCACGCCCATTTATGGTTAAATGTGTATATCTTGGTAACCGCTGCACCAATTTCTTCCAAACTTGGCACAGTTGTTGGCCTTGGTGCAGCATACTAAATGGCCGATAATTTAAAAAATTTGACAATAACCACGCCCACATCCCATATAACGGTAATTTAGAGAAATACAAAATCTTCGATAAATCAGCAAATAATAAAGCTAATGTATTCAAAATTGATGCTTGCAACAATTCTTAACCAAGAAATACGTTTGTGATAAAATTTTGGAAAATGGGCGTGGCACCGCCCACTTATGATCACATATATGTATCTCGGTAGCCGTTCTACCAATTTGCACCAAAGTTTGTTTGTTTGCTTATTTATTGATGTATCCTAACACAACAATTTTACAATTATTTTATAGTACTAGTCACGCGTTTACAATTTTTTGATTAAATCTAAAATAACATATGTATATGATACGGTATACGGCAATTTAGAATATACTTATGTATTTGGAAAAGAGGCGCGGGAAACAGAAGAAAAAATAAATAATAATAAGTAGAAAATAAAAAGAAAAAGAAAAAAAAAGAAAAAATAAAATCTATATATTAATATGGAGGAATTTCAGGTACACACAGAGTAAACAAATTTATATATTAATTGCATTCATTGCTATAATAGTTAGTTATTTGGTTTTTAAAAGGCAGCACATTTTTTAGTTTTCTTAACCTAATAGGAAGAGAGTTCCAAAGACGTATGGAATTGATAAAAAACTGACGTTCAGAGACAAGGGTTCGATATTTGGTGTGTACTAAAAGTTCAGACCTCGATGGCAATGTTGTTATAGACAACATTTAACTTTTTCTTACATACACAGTCACAATTTGCATAAATTTCACATCCATAAAGAAGCGTAGGTATTAAGTACGCTTTAGCTAATAGTAGTCTTATATTTACTGGAGTGAAATACTGTACTGACCAGAGTGTACGAAGCATTCCATACACTTACCTACTGAGTTAAAGATGTGCTCATTCCATGTCAATGTGTTGTTAAAGATGACGCCAAGATTTTTAGCCCTGTCAACATATTCAATTTCAGATTTATCTAGCGTAATTTTGTCGAGATAATTAATATCGAGGTATTTTCTATGAATTACAATACATTTAGACTTTCCCGGATTACGGCATAAACCATTCATTGAGGCCCAATTAGCTACACGAGACAAATCAGAATTTAAGTCACTAATACAATTACGGACACGACTAACAGAACAGCTTACATACAATTGCACATCATCAGCATAAATGTGTACATTACAGTTTTTCAACACTTTAGGAAGGTCATTAATGTATAGGACGAATAGAAGCGGGCCGAGGATTGACCCTTGCGGTACTCCTTTAGATACGGCCAGGAAATCTGACGTTATGCCGCCAATACTCACAGCTTGAGTTCTGTCGCCAAGGTAAGATCTGATCAGAGCAGTTGCGTGACCTGAGAAATTAAATAAGTTTCTCAACTTAAGGCATAGAAGTTTATGATCCACAGTGTCAAAAGCTTTCGAGTGGTCGAGAAGTGTCAGAAAACTGATGCTGTTGGCATCAATTTGCGATCTGATGCTCTCCGTTACATCCAAAAGAGCCGTGGTGCAGCTTCTACTACCTCTGAAGCCCGATTGGCGGTCAGTCAAGAGACTGTTATCATACACCTATGCACAGATTTGTTTGTGCAGGATACGCTCGATTACTTTTGACAAGAAAGGCAAAACAGATATAGGCCGGAACTCATTATTTGTCTTCCGAATAGGTATAACCTTAGCGATTTTCCAGCATTTCGGAAAAACGCAAGTTGTCAAAATAGAATTGATTAGGAAAGTCAAATGTGGCAGAACCTTTGGTAGAATAATCTTAAGAAAGACTGAGCTAATTCCATCAAGTCCAGCTGCTTTGGACTTAATGGAGAGTATGGCTTGGACAACATCGCAATCATCAACACCGACAAAAACAAAAGGACTAGCATTAACATTTACACGATCACGGTAGTACTCATAACATATATTATCACCAGATACAGTTTGTCTTACAAAGGACTTATTTAGCTCATTGACATCCAAAGTGGAGGGAACATTTTCAACGGATTTGCCTACTCCAATCTTCTTAATAGTGTTCCAGGTTTGCCTGGAGTTTACTGCAGTTTCGAATTTTTCTTTGTAAAACATTGACTTAGCCGACTTTACGGCTTTGTTAACTGCAACACGGGCTCTTTTAAAACGACTTAGTGTTTCCGGAGATCTATACCGTTTCCATCGCGAGTAAGCGTGATTACGAGTGGCGATCAAGTTTTTTATCGCAGAATTAAACCAGGGTCTGCTTTCGTTTTTTTATACTTTCAGCTTAACGGGAATGAAGTTTTCGAAAAGCATATTTATTTGATTTTGCAAGAACAACGTCTTTTCATCGATGGATTGCAAGTTCTGAATAAGTCCCCAGTCAACCGAATCGACCGCAGCTGCAAGAGAATTATATAGTCAATGTTTTTAAAGTCGCGATATGAGAAAGAAGCTGGCGATTCGGATATTTGGAAATCAAATATCAGAAATATTAGGTCATGTTTTGAAAATGTTGGTGCAGAGAGTTGATTGTAATAGAGGGATTTCCGCAGATCACTTACAAAGAATACATCTAAAAGTGTGCTGTTAGTAGAGGTGAAATGCGTTGGCAAGGAAGTATTTGTCGGGAAGAGCCCCAGCGACTCCATACTCAATCTTATACTGGTATCCATGAGCAAGTTACTATTAAAGTCTCCTGCAATTAAAATGTCATTATAGTTCACGAGTAGCGGTTCCAAGAAATCCGTAAAGTCCATAAAGTAGACACTACGGTTAGGCCTATATACACAACCAACAAGAATTTTTTTATTGTTTGAACATACGTCAACGAACACATATTCGACCAAAGCACCACAAGACGACACACAATTTAATTTACAAGACAGACCATTTTTTACATATATTGCTACACCTCCACCATGACCATGCCCATCAGCTCTAAAAAGTTGAAAACCATTTACATGCAAAATATTATTGTTGTGGTGCGAGGAAAACCACGTTTCAGATATACACACAACATGAATATCTGAATTTTCGATGAGATATCTAAATTCGTCGAGTTTTTTAAACAAACTTTGCGCATTCAAATTTACTATCTTAAAGCCTGTGGCACGCTTGCTAATAATACGCAACATGCTGTATAAACAGTCTTTGGAACTCGTTCGCTTAAAGGCTAAGGGCGACACTATAAAAGTTGTGTAAGTTAATTATGGCACTGCATCTAGGTTCTAAAAAGTTAAGCAATGAAAGATATCCGTAACATTTACAAGATTTGTGTACGTAAAAAGCAAAAGAAAGATCATGACAAAAGACGAAAGCAATATTTAAAAATATAAAATACAAATTAGTTAGTAACAACATACGAAGTTCGCATTTAAGTTGAAGTTTGTTGCGTTGATATGCTGCTATGTTCTTCGGCTCTGGCGTCACGAAAGGAATGTTCCATTACGGCGGCAGGACTGGTGTTTTCTAGATTGCAAAGGTCGCCCATGGTATATATAACTTGCGGCCTATCACTGCCCAACCGTTTGATGTGGACCATCCCCCGTTTTGTAAAAACGGCGGCAACTTTTTTTTCGCTTTTTCAGATGGAAAGCAGATTTAAATATTTCGTGGTTATGTTTACTCAGAGACTCATTAACATAGAAGTGGGCGTCCGAGTTAATACCCACGAGTGTAAGCTGTAGCGGTTTCTTGTTTATACGTCTAAAATTTGATATGGTTTTAAGCAAACCGTTCTTCTCTGTGGCAGTATTAAACTTTATAATTATGGCAGGGTCAGTTGTGGAGTTTTCAGTTTTTCTAGTCCGCAAAATGCTTTTAATGGGAGGTGGTTGAGTGTCTAACGAAAAACAGAGGTGATGGAAAATGCTTTGCAAGTTTTCACCTTCCTCATGAGGTATCCCCGTTACACGAACATCGCAAGCGGAAATTATACTTTCTTGTCTGGAAACTTGTATTTTTAAAGCAGCGAGCTCGTCTTCGAGAACACCAACATGACCGAACGCCGCCTCTAGGCGTGTGACTCTATCATTTACAGCGTTCAGGTCACGTTTGATACCGTCGAATTTCTCTTCGAACTTTTTGCAGAAAAGCTCGATAATTCTATTCTCGGATTCCTGAATTTGTTTTGCAAGCAGGTCATTTAATTTTGCGAGACGTTGGTCCATGTTTCGCAGTAAATTCGGTGAAGACACAGCTATCCTTGGAGTTTTCGCAGGTTCCAGTTCCGTAGGGTTATTTTTGCGGCCTCGCTTGCCAGCTCCTGCTGCCATTCTAATTGAAATGATTTCAGAACAGCGTAGAAAACGTATGCAGGCAACACAGTTTTATGAATTTATGATACGGCCCTACAGGTGGCGCTGTACTCGAAGCTTAGCAGATATTAGCAAAGTCACGAACCTTTTCCGAAAAAAGCTTATGAGCGTGTAAGATAGAGTTGTTGGTATACCGCTCGAAGCCTATTTGTTTTGCAAATCGATGCAATTGGAGCGCCTTTTCCTTACTTGCAGTTTCTCGATGCTGTACAGCCGGAACCAAGTATTCATGTAGCGGTAGCTTTCGGTAAGGTGAAAAACCTATATTTAATACGTGCGCCGGGTATTTAATGTTCGGCTCCGCCCGAACTTAGACTTTCTTACTTGTTTATTTTAATATCGTAAAAATTTGTAGACTTATTGAAAAATGATAAATGAACGTGAGGTACTAAATTTAATAACCCTTAATTTGATATATCGTCCTGTTTATAACAATTAACGCATTCCATAGATATTAAAAGCCAAAATTTCATTTTCAAAATTCATACACTTTGATTCAATTGCGCGGGCTAAAGATAAATTTTGAATTAATCTTTCTTGGCCAATAACAATTGGCTTAGCCCTAAGACATCATAATATTACTATTACAATACGGTCAAATGCCTTTTATTTTCCCCCATACAAAATCGACCCAGCCTAATATACATAAATACATATGTACATAAATATTAAAAAAAAATGTTGTTGCAAAACCCTCAATACAAATCGAATTCGATAGCGTAAAAAAAATATTCATATTTTTTAGACTTATCAAGCAGAAACTCTCATTTTGTCGACTACATCTTTCAAATTTTGTTGAAATATGAACAGATACTGTTCCTTACGGATAATGCGTACTAACGGACAAACAAAATTTTTTAAATACAACCCCAAACTATTCTTGACCGACCACTATGATTCAAAGGCTGCCTTACATGATGCGCATGGGCTTGATTTGGGTCTTTGATCCAATACCATGCCCGGCCATCTGATTGAAAGCGATTAATTAGTCTTGTCAGACCAAATAACCTTCAATTGAAACTTAAAAATATGTTTTTATTGCATTCTGAACGGCCTAACATATCCCAATAGACAACGACGGTTTTCGTGCGATGCAGCAAAATGCTGCCACACTCGCACATGTATTTTGATCAAATTTGCTTTTTTCTTCTTTATGATGCCTTTGCGCTCAATTTGGCAATTCTTCGCCTCGCTGTCTATTGATTTGGGTAGTTTAATACCTTAAGCGCTTCTGTAATAGTGGCTGCATCGCTACTTGCTGCGAAGTTCACAAGATATCGTACCGTAATATTTTTTGACAGACTTGCTTTGTTCTTGGGAACACTTAAGGCTATATTTTTTCTCAGTCTAAACATTTTCAAGTAGCAAATTCCACAATTTTTGCCACTTTTTGTGCGGTTCCACCATTCCGCAGTAAATCTATTATTTACATTATGGTTCCTGATTAACTATATTATTTACTGGTGATCACTTCTTCAATAAATTACAGTACAGAAAAAAGTCATACTTCCAACTAAGTAAGAGATAACTGTCAAATGCAAAACTGAGAGTGAGTGCAAAACTGTACCATCTGCCTTAACTTACATTTTTGTCTGCTGGTTTTTTATTGTTGTTGTATTGACTTCAAATCGTTATGAGAGAGGGAGTAGGGATGTACCAACAAGAATATACAACAAAAGTATGAAAGTCGTTAGAACTTGGAAATATAGCGGTGGCTGAAATAAAAAGTGATGCACCATGTTACAGTTTTGCTCGTCACTGTATGCATTACTTCGTTTTTTCCATATGCATTATTTCGCTTTTAAAACGAAACGAAATGTGCATGTATGCATTACCTCGGGTTTTTCATATGCATTTTTTCGGTTTCCAACCGAAACTGTGCATACATGCATTATTTCGGTTTTTGTTATATGCATTATTTCGGTTTTCAACCGAAACTGTGCATGTATGCATTACTTCGTCTTTCACATATGCGTTATTTCGGTTTTCATCCAAAACTGTGTATGTAGGCATTACTTCGTCTATCACATATGCAATATTTCGGTTTGAACAGAAATTGTGCATGCATGAATTATTTCGGTTTTTGTTATATGCATTATTTCGGTTTTCTAACGGAAGTGTGCATATGGATAATTTCGTTTTTTTCTAATATGAATTATTTACTTCTACTTAGTAAGGGTTTTAACCCCCCGGGGCCAAAGGCCGCCTACGCAGAGAGAAGTTCTGCGCAAAAATACTTCCGCCCTTAGCAACACAGAAAGGAGAGTTCTACTTAGTTAGGGTTATAATCCCTAAAAATATTTCCGGTCCTCTTTTCCGGCAACACAGAAAGGAGAATTCTACTCAGTAAGGGATATAGTCCCTAAGCGCGGCCGAAGGCCGCCTACGCAGATAGAAGTTCTGCGCAAAAATACTTCCGCCCCTCGTTTCCGGCAACACAGAAAGGAGAGTTCTACTTAGTAAAGGTTATAATTCCTAAGCGCGGCCGAAGGCCGCCTACGCAGAACGAAGCTCTGCGCAAAAATACTTCCGGTTTTTTTCATATGCATTATTTCAGTTTTCAAACGAAAGAGTGCATATGCATAATTTCGGTTTTTCTAATATACATTATTGCGGTTTTCAACCGAAACTATGCATATATGCATTATATCGGGTTTTTTTTTCATATGCATTATTTCGGTTTTCAGCCGAAACTGTGCATATATGCATTATTTCACGTGTGTCAAGTTAGCACTACACTTTTCGAAATTGGAAAAGTTAAC
>NW_023458663.1:74601-77551 GCF_013731165.1 Rhagoletis pomonella
TAAAATTTCAAAATCAAAAGTTATCAAAACAAATTCTATGGGACTGAGAAATATTATTTTCTACTTTTTAGTCCATTTATAAAAGCGTTGTATATTAAAAAGTTTTTTTTTTTAACATTTATAAGGAAACTGTTCCGATAGATGCATTCAACATACCTGCACATTGGTGATACCTGCCTTAAAAATTGTGCGACTAGTATCAATTATCAATGAAAGTATTACGTTTACCTGCACTGGCCCTACAATTACCTAATTTTACAACCTTTTATTTATTTTGCTCATCTCTCAGAACAACGAAAATGGCTTTCAATTTATGTAGTTATATAGATAATAAGATAACATTCGGTAAAAATTTCGCTTGCACTAATTTCTAGATGGTAAGTGCTCCGCCAACATTTGGTTTCATAGGGATTCGGATACCTTCCTCATTGAAGTAGTAAAGAAAATATACGGCACAGAAAATTCGCTTAAGTGCCTTTTTCGGTTACGTGCACAAGTTTTTCGTGCAAAGAAGGATGTGCAGCTAAGCAAAATATACTGTATATCCAAAAGCAACCAGCTTGATATATTTTCCAACAGTGAAAATAAAGCTAAATAACACCAAGGTTACCTGTTTTTTAGATTTGCCCATATATGGGAAAATTTGGGTAAACAAAGAATAGAGGCCGGTCCACATACCTACGACTTTGGCGTTGTGTTGGCGTTGCATTTCACTGCAGCCGTCCAAATAGCCAAAATTTGGCAACGCTAACGCCAACACAAAGCACAAAGATCGCGTGCGTCGGTCGTCAGCTGTTGCAAATGAATAAAATTATGTGAAATGTTTTTTCCTTTTAATCAAATGGGGTGCAATGGGGTATAGTTACGGTGACCATCCGTCCTGTATTATACGGGACAGTCCTCTTTTTTGACCCATTGTCCTGGTAATTTATTTATTTTATACGGGACGCCAAATGTTCTGTAATTCTTTTAATGTCCTGTATTTGTCCCGTATTCGGCGCTCCGAAGCCTTACAGCTCATTAAAATGGCTTGCCTATGAACGAGTTTTAAGTGATTTTGGTATATAATGGCAATTTTCTTTATAAACAGTTATTATTTTCTAATCTGAATGCCTGTGATTCGAATCGAAGAATAAATACAGTGACCAAAATATAAATTGAGACCCGACATTTTAGTAAGTTGTGGCTAGTTTTCTTTAGTTTATTTAATGTTTATTATTTATTTTATTAAAGTAAAGCTCTTTTCCTAAGAAAAACTATAAAATTAATTCTGCAATGTTTCACCAAAATTTCAAACTTTTTAATTAGAATCTTTAGAAAAAAAAAATGGGTTGCAGTTTTGTAACTCATTAAAATTGAGTTTAATAAAGTGCGAATGGAAAGTGCTGCTCATTTGCTTCTCTTTCAACAAAGAAGGCCGAACATACATAATTTGTATGAAAAAAAAGCGTAACACTGTCAACAAAAAAAAAAAAAAAAAAAAAATGCCAACAATTAGTGGTAAGCCTTACCGACTTAAAATTGCACTTTCTGATACTAAAATTTAACGAATTTTTTTAACAAATTTTATGGGGTAAAAATCTCGAGAAAATTATACTACAAATTTGTGATGTTACTACAAGGATACTCTTTCAGGGAAAACAGTGTGGACAAAATTTGCAAAATAATTTTTTGTCCCGTATTCGGCTTTTATAAATATGGTAACCGTAGGTATAGTCGTTGCGCTGGGTATGCAGTTACAGTTGCATGGCTATACTCAATCCCGACTCTTGCGTCCTTGTTCGCGCACTCTGGGCAACGTGGGCAACCCATGTGCAAGATGCGGTAACCGAGTGGAGCCTTGGGTCACGTTAGAAAGAGAGGGAGCTTCGGTAGGGCCAGTCCGACTTATTCGGTTTAAGGGCTCACTGAAGTCTGCAGCGTCTGTTTACCAGTAGGTGCGGCTGCAAGCGTCTGCCTAGAGCAAGCGGCTCGCTGTATAAACGTGTATTTGGTTGCGAAACCACCCCCGTCCCAGCAATGGGTTATGCGCTGGGTTTGGGACCCGCTACTTAAAACCCACTTCCAGTGAAAAAACAAGGCAAAGCCTCACTTGGCGTTTCCAATTGGCGTCAGTTGGCACAGAAGAGAAACGACTGGCGTGCTTTACTGAACTCGGTCAAAATCTCTTAGGCGGTTACAGCGAAGAAGAATCAAATTAGGGCAAGAATATCATTTTTATGCAATTATTGATATCAAATATTAATGTATCTGTCGTTGATATGATAATTTAGTAGCCAAAGCATTCTCTGCCAAGCTTCACTGCAGAAAGCATACTTTTAACGTGCGTATGTACATATATATGTACCTAGAGAAAACTGGTCAAAATAGCACGCATCTATTCTTCTGTGCATGAGAATATATGCATAAATAAATACATACATATGTGTATATACATACCTCTCTGCATGTGTACATATAATGCGTAACTCGAAATTCTTAGTTGATGTAATTTTTATCTCGTAATTTTTTTCTGACCAAACAATCCGTTTGCCTGTCTAATCTGCTTGCCTCATTTGCCTCGCTCGTCTGCTGCTGCAAATGAGTGCCTCCCTCGCAACCACGCGCGCACGAGGGCAGAGCTAATGAAGTCCTCGTTTGCTTGCAGCTCTACTCTTGCGCATGAAAATGAGGCAAATCCGAATCCTGGTTGGTATAACACTGAGTGGGGCGAGGCGGAAATTGCTGGTGGCAGAGATTTGAGCCCATGTGGTTTGCTTTATTGAAACAGACTGAATATTTGAATGAATGTAAAAAGATATAAACTGAATAGAACGAAGAAGAGATGAGGATAAAGAATTTAACATGCTTTAACTTTTGTAAGTTTTTCGTTAACATATCTGACATCATATTGTTTGTTGAAGTGTAATTTAAATCTATTTCATTTTTGCTGTACATCTGCCGGATATGA
>NW_023458663.1:77651-81556 GCF_013731165.1 Rhagoletis pomonella
AATTATTTAATTTATTCATAACAACAAGGGTTTCATATTTCAGTTGTTTGAATATTTTGAATATAGAACTCACGCATTGTCAGGCACACGTGCCAAACCGTCAAACAAACTAACTTTAAGCTTCAATTTATTTATAATATTATTTATGCTTATGCAGCAATTATTTCCCATATGCTTATGCTTATTTATGCTTATGCAGCAATTATTTCCCATAAATACCCCAATATGTTAGGCTAAGAATTGAATTGTAAAAGAACCTACAAAGCGACATTGAGTTGCTCAGTAAAATAAATTCAATACAATTAAAACATAAATGAATTGTTTCATTCGATACACTGACATCACCGCCATCCAAGAAATGCGTTGGACGGGGCAAGGCAAGCAATGTCTGGGGCCTTGCGACGTCTACTACAGCTGCCATGTAAAGGAGCGCAAATTCGGTGTTGGACTTGTGGTGGGAGAGAGACTTCGTCGCCGAGTACTGTCGTTCACCCCGGTGGACGAGCGTCTAGCCACAATCCGCGTCAAAGCGAGATTCTTCAACATCTCGCTCATCTGCGCCCATGCCCCGACGGAAGAGAAGGATGAGGCATCCAAGGATCTCTTCTATGAGCGCTTGGAGCGCACATACGAGCGCTGCCCCCGTCATGATATCAAAATCGTGCTTGGCGACTTCAATGCCAGGGTGGGCAAGGAAGGGATCTTTGGAACCACCGTCGGAAAATTCAGCCTCAACGACGAAACGTCCGACAACGGATTGAGGCTGATCGACTTCGCCGGGGCTCGAAACATGGTAGTATGCAGTACTAGGTTCAAGCACAAAAAGATCCATCAAGCTACGTGGCTGTCTCCGGATCGAAAAACGAGAAACCAAATCGGTCATGTTGAGATAGACGGAAGGCACGCTTTCAGTGTTTTAGACGTACGCACACTCCGAGGCCCAAACATCGACTCGGACCACTATCTTCTTGCAGCCAAGATACGCACCCGCCTCTGTGCAGCAAAAAATGTGCGCCCAAATATGCAAGGAAAGCTTAACGTCGAAAAGCTGCAATCACAACAGACAGCCAGCGCTTTCGCTACTCGACTCTCACACCTGCTCTCTGAGAGCACTCTTCAACAAACCGACATATGCGAGCAGTGGAACCACATTTCCCGCTCATTAAGTACCGCCGCCGAAGAAGTAGTCGGATTTCAGCGAGCCCGAAAGAACAACTGGTACGATGAGGAGTGTCAGGAAGCTGCAGAAAAAAAAGATGCCGCCTACAGGGCCACGCTGCGATCGGGCGCAACGCGCGCTATGTGGGACCGCTATAGGGATCTGAAGAGGGAAGCGAGACGTATTTGCCGCAATAAGAAGAGAGAGGCCGAAATACGTGAGTGCGAAGAGCTTGAAATGCTGGCCAACAGGAAGAATGCTCCTGTAAGAACAATAATGGCGACCTAGTAACTGATGTCCAAAGCGTACTTAAATTATGGAGGGAACACTTTTCCGCCCTACTAAATGGAAGCAGCACGGAAAGTTGTGGAGAAGAAGAACCCGAGCCCGCAGTCGATGATGACGGAGTCGACGTTCCACCGCCTGACTATGACGAGGTACGTATAGCAATAACCCGGCTGAAAAACAACAAAGCTGCTGGAGCTGACAGCCTGCCAGCCTGCCAGCTGAGCTACTCAAGTACGGCGGCGAGGAGTAGATAAGGTGCATGCATCAACTCTTGTGCAGAATATGATCAGATGAACGCATGCCCGACGACTGGAATTTAAGTGTGCTGTGCCCAATCCACAAGAAAGGTGACCCCGCCATTCGCGCCAACTACCGCGGGATCAGCCTTCTAGGCATAGGTTACAAGGTCTTATCGAGCGTACTGTGTGAAAGACTTAAGCCCACCGTCAATGAACTGATTGGGCCTTATCAGTGTGGCTTTAGACCTGGAAAATCCACCATAGACCAGGTATTCACAATACGCCAAATCTTGGAAAAGACCCGCGAGAAAAGGATCGGCACTCACCACCTATTTGTCGACTTTAAAGCCGCCTTTGACAGCACTAAAAGGAGTTGCCTATACGCCGCTATGTCTGAATTTGGCATCCCCTCAAAACTTATACGGCTGTGTAAAATGACGTTGAGCAATACCACCAGCTCCGTCAGAATTGGGAAAGACCTCTCCGAGCCGTTCGCAACAAAATGGGGTTTCAGACAGGGCGACTCCCTTTCATGTGACTTCTTTAATCTGATGTTGGAGAAGATAATAAGAGCTGCAGAACTGAACCGCTCAGGAACAATTTACTACAAGAGCGTGCAATTGCTGGCTTATGCCGATGACATCGACATCATCGGTAACAAAAACCGCGAAGTCTGTTCTGCCTTTTCCAAGTTGGATAGGGAAGCAAAGCGAATGGGTCTGGTGGTAAACGAGGACAAGACGAAGTATCTCCTGTCATCAAAACAACAGTCAGCACATTCACGCCTTGGCACCCACGTCACTGTTGACAGTTACAATTTCGAGAAAGTAGAGAATTTCGTTTACTTGGGAACCAGCATTAACACCGATAATAATGTCAGCATTGAAATCCAACGCAGAATCACTATTGCCAACAAGTGCTACTTTGGACTGAGTAGGCAATTCAGGAGTAAAGTCCTCTCTCGACGTACGAAAACCACGCTCTATAAGTCACTCAACATGCCCGTGCTGGTATATGGCGCAGAAGCATGGACAATGACAACATCCGATGAGGCGGCTCTTGGAGTGTTTGATAGAAAGATTTTTTTTGCGCGTTGGCGACGGCGAGTACCGCAGACGATGGAACGATGAGCTGTATGAGCTTTACAACGATATGGACATAGTGCAGCGAATTAAAATACAGCGGCTCCGCTGGCTTGGTCATGTCGTTCGAATGGACACCGACGCTCCAGCTCTGAAAGTATTCAACTCGGAACCCGCTGGTGGTAGCAGAGGAAGAGGGAGGCCCCCACTGCGATGGAAAGATCAAGTGGAGAAGGACTTGGCTTCACTTGGCGTTTCCAATTGGCGTCAGTTGGCACAGAGGAGAAACGACTGGCGTGCTTTGCTGAACTCGGCCAAAATCGCTTAGGCGGTTACAGCGCCAAAAAAGAAGAAGAATATGGGATGTTCCACTCAGTTATATATGCCTTACTTAAAGCGCCTACCATAGATATGCCTGCACACCAAATTTCAAGTTCTTGGGACTTATGGTTCCCAAGTTATAGTTGATAAAAGGAAAAGGGTCCACGCCTATGGGATGTGCCACGCCCCTTTTTACAAAGTCATGTATGTATATCCTACTGTAAGCACCTACCTCAGATATGTCTGCATACCTAATTTCAATTTCATGTGACTGATGGTTGTGAAATTATAGCTGATAAAAATTTTCACGCCTATGGGATGTGCCACGCCCCCTTTTACAAACCCCTTTATATATACTTTACTGTAAGCAGCGATCATAGTTATGTCTGCATACCAAATTTCAGGTTCATGTGGCTTATAGTTCCGGAGTTATAGCTGATAAAATATCACTATGGGATGTGCCACGCCCACTTTTACAACCTCATTCATATATACCCTACTATAAGCACCTACCATATGTATGACTGAATAACAAATTTCAAGTTCATATGACTTATAGTTTCGGATTTATAGCTGATAAAATATTCCACGCCTATTGGATGTACCACGCCCACTTCTACAAGCTCATTTATTTATACCATACTATAAGCACCTACCATATATATGACTGTATACCAAATTTCAAGTTCATGTGACTTATGGTTCCGAAGTTATGATTGATAACAAATTTCACGCCTATGGGATGTGCCACGCCCTCTTTTACAAAGTCATTTATATATACTCTACTGTAAGCACCTACCATATATATGACTGCAT
>NW_023458663.1:81656-82745 GCF_013731165.1 Rhagoletis pomonella
AGTTAAAAGCTACAATTAATGGCATAGTAACATATTGGATATCTCAATTCTATCGACTAGGTGTATGGTGCCAAGTTAGCACTACATACCATTTTTTCTTAAAATACGAGAGCTACAAATTTTTTCTTTTCACAACAAATTTACAACAAAAAAGCTACAATTAATGCCGTTGTAACCTTTTCAATATCTCAATTCTGTCGTCAATGGTGCATGGTGTCAAGTTAGCACTACATACTAGATTTTGTTCGAAAAAGGGGCAACTAAATTTTTTCCAGAAAAACGAAAGCTACACATTTTTTCTTTCCACAACAAAATTTAAAGTTAAAATTAATGGCATAGTAACATATTGGATATCTCAATTCTATCGAGTAGGTGTATGGTGTCAAGTTAGCACTACATACCATTTTTTTCTTAAAAAACGAGAGCTACAAATTTTTTCTTTCCACAACAAATTTTAAAGTTAAAAGATACAATTAATGCCGTTATAACATTTTCAATATCTCAATTCTATCGACTAGGTGTATGGTGTCAAGTTAGCACTACATACCATTGTTTTCTTAAAAAACGAGTGCTACAAATTTTTTCTTTCCACAACAAATTTACAACAAAAACACTACAATTAATGCCGTAGTTAACTTTTCCAATTTCGAAAAGTGTAGTGCTAACTTGACACACGTTCAGCTTTCGTCACTCGAAACTTTTACCTCAAAGAGGTGTTTTATTTGATAAAATCTACTAGGATTTATTTTAAAGGTTATTTTTGTATTTCTCTGTTTATTCACAACAAAAAAGCATTTTTTACGACCACTTGAATTACTACAATAAAAAAATACAAATTTGTCGACGGAAAATATATTTTGAAGGTGTTTCTGCAACATAACAGTTAGTTATTTATGTATATACGTATTTGTATATAAAATATATCTTGATCTATATATATAAAAATGAAATGTCTTTCGTATGACGGCGATGCCTGACCAAACGGTTGGACCGATTTCAATTCTGTAAAAAGCACATTGAAGGGAAATATTTCGACTAAAAATTTAATCGCTAGGTGGCGCTGGGGTCGGGATATTCATAAAAATTGCA
>NW_023458663.1:82845-91760 GCF_013731165.1 Rhagoletis pomonella
ACGAGAGCTACAAATTTTTTCTTTCCACAACAAATTTTAAAGTTAAAAGCTACAATTAATGCCGTTATAACATTTTCAATATCTCAATTCTATCGACTAGGTGTATGGTGTCAAGTTAGCACTACACCACTTTCCACAAAAAATTTACAGCAGAAACACTACAATTAATGCCGTAGTTAACTTTTCCAATTTCGAAAAGTGTAGTGCTAACTTGACACACGTGAAAGCTGAACTAGAAACACAAAATTTATGATATCAATTTCGTGACGAAAATTATACGCATTTTTTGACTGCCTTTGAAACGTACGGAAAATCTTTTTTATTCATACGAATCGTTGCATAAGTTCTGTTTTTTATTTTATGTTTCTAGCAGAAAACGAAACTTTTTTTGTTTCGCAACACTTTAGCCTAATTTTTAAGAATCCGGCTATTCGTTTATGAAGCTTGAATACATTTTCTGGACTCACTCTGCAAGACCTTTCCAACGATATCTCAAACATGTCGATTGGACGTCTGGATAAAAACTTCCAAATCTCGTGTATATATAAGCGAGTCATTTCAGCATGCTACTGTGGCTGCTTTCGTCACTCGCGCGCACTGCCGTTCGCTGTGATATAACCGCAGTAGATATACTGCAATTGCTTTTGCATTGTCAGCGTTCAGTTGGTCTCAAATTTTCAAAGGGAGGGGTTATTCATTGAGTAACGCCCGTGCTTGCTACAATGAACGCTTAGCAGAGAATACTTTGGTCACTAAATTAACATACTAGCAGCAGATAAATCAAAATTTTATATCAATAATTGCATTAAGAACTATATTTCTTGCCCGCATTTGATTAAACAGGAAAATTAAATCACATAATTTTGATTATTTGGAATAGCTGACGTACGACGCGCGCGAAAAGTTGCGAGTTTGCCATCTTTCTGCGTTGTGTTGGCGTTGGCAGTGCCCAACTTTGGTCATGTGGAGACTTTCGTATAAATGCATGTATTTATAGTCAGCTGTCGAACCGACGCCAACGCAACGCCTTTACGAACACATGCGCAACCAAGATCGTTAACTCGTTATTGTTCGCCACTATGAATGAGCATATACTATTTCTTACCTATAATCGTTTTTAAACTTTATTAATTTATTAATACAAAAAAAAACTATATCGATGGTCCTGTGCAATAACGACACAACTTGAAATTCAAAACATAAAAACTCTCACTATTGTTAAGTGGCTCATGTCTCTAAACCTTCTCGTATCCAAGCCGAATCTTTAGTACGTTTAGCAATCCTTACTGTTTACTTTAATCCTTAATGTTTAACAGTGAGTCAAGTTTTATCAACTGGGCCACCCAATGTTGACTTTTCGATTTTCTGTATTTCATTGACCGATTTTGAAAGTTAACATGGTGTGGAATATTGACACCAAAGTTTTTGCGATAATTTTATTTTTTTGACGAAAGCAAATTTTAATGCAGGCTTTTACACTTTTTGAACTATTTCAGCAACCATTCATTCGAATCTTAAGATTTTTTGACAGCAATTAGAGTGATCAGTTGGTAAAATTGGATTCTTGTTTTATAAAAAATTTTATTTTTTTTATCCATTGGATTTTTTTACCAACTTCTCATACACCTAGGAAAAGTATTCAAAAAGCATTATTTGCGCTAAACATTAAATTTTACTTTCATAAAAAATTTACTGTACCTTTGATTGACTTAAAGCTTTTTACCAAAAAAAATTAACCAAGTTTAAAAAAATATAATACAAATAAACTGAAAAGCAAAAAAAAAATTATTTGATAATTGAGTAGTCCACTTGCGAATTGCGCTATGTAAATTGTTTTAGATTTTTAGTTTTTGGTGGGTAACGTACCAGTACATATTTAAAGTATGTAGTTTCATGTCCACTAATAACACAGTGAAAAATCTTTCTACATTCTGAAAAAAGTAGCACCAAATATTAACTACTCTTGCAAAAGTCGCTAGAATGTAGCATCACATAATATAAAATTTGCAAAAACTACGATACTGCAATTTTATTTTTTAATGTTATTAGGCTCTTATTTATCCAAATTTTCAGATAATAAAGAAAAGATACAGTTTGGATGTTACTTGTTGTTGTAGACGTTTTTTTTTTAAATTTATGGCTTGCTTTTATAAAATCACATAACGCTGTTTGCAAGTGGACTACCCACTTCTTGATTTGATACTTAAGTTTGAAAATTTTACTTTTTGCTTTTCAGTTCATTTGTATTATATTTTTTAAACTTGGTTCGATTTTTTTTTGTCCCTTCACTAAACTAATTCTCCGAGTAAAAAAGTACATACTCATTATTTTCTTAAAGAGTTTTGCCGTTGAGATATCAGCTGTTAAAGTTGACATTTCTACTAAAAGTTTACAAGTTTTTTTCTTTCTTAGTCAGTATTCTTGTAGTTCGAAATGGTACAAGTCTTCGAGTGAGAAAGATACTTCAAAAAAGAGAATGGAAATGAATAACGAAGGTAATATTTGTGTGATTAACAAAAAAGAAAACTAACTAATAGCTTGCTAAATAACATAAAAATTATTCTCAAAATGGACTCTAATTTGGGTAATAATATTCCACTTTATGTAGAGCTATAAAAAATTGGTTTCATTTGGCGGTCTTCAAGCTTTGAGGGCAATAAAAATGTTCAATTTAAAGTTTGTGGGCTGAGAATCATGATGCACTTTTTTGCATTTTTTGAATAATGGGCTTTTTTCTTAGAAAACTTCCACGTGTGTTTTGCCATGCTTTCGATGTTTGTTGACTACAAAGATGCAAAAAAAAACTGCTCTTTTAACCATTTTGATGCGTAATATTATCAGAGGGTGCACATCCGAAGAATATAACATAAAGGAAATAGCAAGAATGATATGCAAGTATGTAGGTGAAAAATGCATTCTTGCATTTTTTTGTTTAAACTTGTGAGTTACGTTATTTTTTTCAACTTTATATCTAGCCGAATTATTAGTAATATACTTGTTGTGCTAGTGTCCTTTAAAATAAATACAAATATAAGCTTATATCTAAAGGAAAAAGTTTATTTGAAGCAGCTATGATTAGAAAAAAAATTTATGTATACCAAATACAAAAAAAAACTTAAGTAAAATTTTTTTCGATAACGCCATAAATCAGCGCCCTCGAAAACTCCCCATTGATGTGACTTTGTGCTGAAAAGGAAAAAACTTTAAAATTTGGTCGTCGTATTGGATCCGCCATTTTAAATTCCAAAATCTTATGTACAAGTTTTTGATGAAAGGAAAATAAGTATAAAATTTGGTCGGCATATTGGTTCCGCCATTTTAAATTTCGAAAATCTGACATTATATTTGAAATCAGCGACCTCAAAAAGCCCCAAACACAAAGTTTCAAACCAATTGCAGCAGATGATAGTCGCCAGACCATAGTGTAATGGTGGGCTAACGGAAATAAGTTTAGCTATTCTGGGTTAACCTCGGGCAAACAAATGCGAGCGAAAAATATTCAAAAATTCAATTAGTTAAAAAGAAAAACATTTTTTTATAACTTTTGAATTGAGGTTGGGCTAACCAAAAAAAAGGTTGGGCAAACGAATGGGAGCTTAGAAATATTGAATTCCACAAAGTTTAATTTTTAGTTCGAAAAAATTTATTTTTGTTGGAATTGTTGAACTAAGGGTGGGCTAATGAAAACAAAGGTTCGGCTTACCTATGCTAGCCTTCGGCAATCGAATGAGTCCGTAAAAATATTGCAATCCACCAATTTTAAGTTTTAGTAGAAACGAAAGAATTTATTTTTGTTATAACTTGTGAACTAAGAGTGGGATAACGAATGGGCTAACCTGGGTTAACCTCGGGCAAACAAATGCGAGTGTAAAAATATTTAAATTCACAAAATTTAATTTAGTTAAAAAAAAAAAATTTTTTGTAACTTTTGAATTGAGATTGGGCTAGCTAGGTTGGGCAAACCAATGGGAGCGTAAAAATATTGAAATTCACAAATTTGAATTTTATGTAAGAAAATATTTGTTTTTGTTATAACTTTTGAACTAAAGGTGGGCTAACGAAAAAAAAGTTGGGCTATTTTGGGCTAAGCTTGGGCAAACGTATGAGACCGTAAAAATATTGAAATTCATACATTTTAATTTAAGTTAAAAAAAATAAAATAATTTTCGTTATAACTTTTGAACTAAGGTTGGACTAACAAAAAAAGGTTGGGGAATCATAGGACTACCTTGGGAAAACGAATGGGAGCGTAAACATGTTCACAAATTTTAATTCTAAAAAAATAGTTTTTGCTATAGCTTTTGAACTTAGCGTGGGCTAACGAAATCGAGTTGGGCTGTCGTGGCCTAAGCTTGGTCAAACGAGCCTGATACTTTTCATTCGAAAATTTCTATTAAGGAGTGCTAACTTCACACAGCCAACTAGAGGATATCACGTTAGTAATTGGATGGTAGAGATCTATTATATCTAATTTGGCGCAAAATAATGGAAAATTAGTGGACTGCAGTACTGTCGATGATGGATAAATGTGAAACGCATATGTGAAAAAAAAATATATATATATATTAGTGTTGGGAAGTATCGAGTACTTTTGAGGATCGAGTTCTTTGGTATCGATACTTTTAAGGATCGAGTATTTTTGAGAGTACTGAGTACTTTCTTTAAATATAAACATGCCGGTAACATTTCAATGCTTAGCGTAGAAATCTCACAAGCTGACAGAACTTTATTCAATCTAACTAATATGTATGTTAATCCCAAACTACGTCAAATATATGGATAACCGTACTGGATACAAGTATTGTATTTGAAAATTATGGAAACTTGAAATTGAGTACAATCATTTCTGAATAGAGGTAAATGTAAAGAGAATCCAGTACGATGTATTGTGGAACTCAGTACTTTTAAGTATCTGTTCGACACTGAGTACTTTGAATCGATCGTATATTTATCAAGATGATGATTGGAACAGAGTATGTTAGAGTATTGAGTACTTTCGACTTCTTTTGTGAGTACTGAGTACTTTTGAGTACTATCGATACTATTAAAAATCGGGTACTGCCGATCCTTTTGAGAATCGAGTTCTGAGTACTTTGGGTATCGATATTGCCCAACACTAATACATATATGTATATCAAGAGTGGGCAAGGCCGAGGCCGAAAAGAGCCACATGTAAATTCTAAATTCTACAATAATCCACAAAAAACCAACAAAAATAAAAATTTCATTTTTAAATAAAATTATTATTAGAAGTGAAAAACATTAATTTTATTATTATTCTAATGTACGTAAGATAGATATTAAAGAAAATTCAAAAGATTGCTTTAGCCAAATTTTAAAAATCTGGGTTTACGTCAGTTAAAGCCGTTCGTAACAGTTTTTTTAAATGTTGGTTAGTCAATAGGTACGTTCGTTTAAAATTTCCAGTAAAAAATATCCAAAAGCACAATTCCGGAGAAATGTCATCTGTTCTCTCACAAGAGAAAGAAATCCAAAATAATACGCGCACAGAAAATTTGCAGAAACTTGAAAGTTAGACGAACAGCAGATAGAAATTTTGTTTACATTCAAAAGTATAAAATTGAAAAGTAAGAAAGCAAATCCCGAAATCTTATCCTGACACAGTTCACTGACTAAACGAATAATTACTTACTTCTTACAAGTTTAATTAGTCCGACTTTACTATTTTAACTTCCAAACCATCAAATTCAATTTAGGGATTTGCGTAAATTCCAATCAGCTTTTTTCTTGTTGGCAAATTGCTGTTGGTAAAAATTTTTCCAACAGAAACTAGTAGCATTTCCTCAAAATTAAATGTCATTTCGCTCTATCAATTTCCCATACTTTGCAAGTTTTTTGCGTACGCGAACACAAAAAGCTGATAGTTGTTATAACTTTCAATAATTATCAGGTACGCGAATGCAACGAATTGTGAGCGGTATTTTGACTTTACGAACTTCATTGTAGAGTACAAAGACTCACAGTTATACGTTGTACCGAAAATTGAAAATATACGGCACACCAGCGTTGCCGAACTGACGATTTCGTCGTCATTTTGACGTTTTATTAGCTCAATGACGTTTTGACGGATTTTCCCCCGTAATGACGACTTTTTATTTTAGTTTTTCTACTAAATGACATATGTATGTGTAATGTATTTCCAATGTGTTTTGCTTGACAAGTAGATTGCGACTGCTTTATTATTCTCTTCGTTAAGAATGCATTCTTAAGGCTAATTCACAGGAGTATAGTTATATACCGCTTACCACTAGAGGGCGTATTAGTATGCCGATTACCACTAGAGAAGGTAATTCAATGCTTTTTTAACCCGCTTAGGCCCACTACTCTACAGTATGTATTACCTTGTTTATATGGCATCAAACGCGGTATCGAATTAAATCGTGTCAGTGTAGCTCGCTTGAAATTCAAGTGTTTATATGCAACAAAAGAAATGAGTCGATCGAACACGCTTTCAAACAGATTTCATCATGGAAAAATAATAATTAAAGACTCAAACAGCCATGAAGACATGATATGAACAAACCTTAGCCTAATGTAATTTCAAGAACTATTTAAATGATTTACATCATACAGAGTTGCATGAAGCAACCGTGTGGACAAATCCCGCGTTTATATGCACTCTTAACACGATTCAACAACTCTTAACTCGCAATCCAAATGTGATTTATGGTGGCACGGTTAAAAGTTTCAATTCGGTTCAAGAATGTGTTTACATGTGTGTGTCCAAATAATATGGTTTCACTTAGAACGAATTGAAACATCATATAAACAAGGTATGTGTTAAAAATTTGTTACAAGAAAACGTATTCCAAAATAGAACCATGCATTTATCTAGTTTTGTTCTACAACCGTGCTTTTATACCATTTTCCCACGGCACTCAGTGGTCGGAGAAGCTAGGTTTTACGCGAAAAATTAGAAGAGCTGTTACGATTATAATAAAAATGCATCATCGTAGTATTTTTGTTATGCTAAATCTGAATATGCCATAAAAGTTTTAGTTTCGACAGTTGACAGCTGTCAAATCAACTGCTAATTTCACTAAAAATAAGAAATTTTTTTGAAAATACCACTTATTAGGTTTTTAGGCACGCTAGTCACGAATTTTATGTCAAATTAAAAGTTTAAGAGTCGACAGCTGTCAAACGGACTGCCAATTTTGATAAAAATCAGAGAATATTTTTAAAAACGTTACTGATAAGGTTTTTAAACATGCTGATCACAAATTTTACGTCAAATTAAAGCTTTGAGAGTTGACGGCTGCCAAACTGACTGTTAATTTTTCTGATAATAAGAAAATGTTTTTTAAATGCTACTGGTCAGGGTTTTAGACACGCTAGTCACGAGTTTTACGTGAAATTAAAACCTTGAGATTTGACAGCTGTCGAATGGGCTGTCAATTTCTCTAAAAATAAGGAGAATTTCCCAAGAAGTAAACGTACTACGTTTTAAGGCTCACTGATCTCGAGTTCTATATTACATTCAAACTTTTTTAGTTGAAATCTGTCAAATCAACTGTCATTTTTAGTTGAGTAACACAATATATTTGTTAAGCAAAATTACAGATTTATTGTATTTGATCGAACATATTTAAAATGCATTTATGATCAAATTATGAATTAATAACAATAATTATATTTATAAATGGCGTATAGTTGGGGCCGCCTGCTATATGTTCAGCTTCTCATTTTTAAATAACGTTATTCAGGTTTGATTCTTTGTAAATGAGAACTTTAAAAAAATATATAAAACCTTGAGGGCCTAGTTGAAATTTCTGGGCGGAACACATAGCATCACCAGTTCACGTATGTTCAAACGTCTACCAAACACCCTGTATTAACTAATATTACAGACAACAAATTAAAATAGAAATGACGAAATATTTTTTTACTCATCTGTCACTTTCAATAAAAACTGATGCATTTTGAGTTCCTTCACGCACAATACTGATAACTTCTTCGGAAATGGCATCTGCTTTTGGAAGAGGAGGTCGTCTCATACTAGCTATAACAGGATCAGATGTTATAGTTAACATGTGAAATAAATCTTCGTTAGATTCCTTCCTGTTAATTTTTCCAGTGTTATGCTCGCGATACCATCTGAAGTCTTTCATGCGAGCCTCCTCAGAAAAATGCGCTACTGGCAAAGGCATACCAAAGGTAATACCAAATGTCATGAAAATTTAGTAATTTTTTAAATTCTTGGGCGCCATATTGAATACAGAAGAATAACAGATGTGTCCAGTAAGGAAGGGCGTAATATTCTGTAGTGTAACTGAAAGTCGACCATGCTTAACGTTTATAATTATTTAATTTATTCATAACAACAAGGGTTTCATATTTCAGTTGTGCCAACCCGTCAAACAAACTATTTATAATATTATTTATGCTTATGCAGCAATTATTTCCCATATGCTTATGCTTATTTATGCTTATGCAGCAATTATTTCCCATAAATACCCCAATATGTTAGGCTAAGAATTCATTTGTAAAAAAACCTACAAAGCGGCATTGAGTTGCTCAGTAAAATAAATTCAATACAATTAAAACATAAATGAATTGTTTCATTCGATACATGGCGATCCTGCCAGCTTTTTGCGAAAATTAATTTGCAAAAAAGCTATCCTGCCAACAGGTGCTTAGATTTGAATTGCACAGTGGCAGTCTAGTGCTTTGCTGCACAGATCAGCCTGAATCCTGGTTTGCTTAAATTGCAACATTTTTTAAATTTTGTGCTTAAAAATTATGCACTAAAAAGCACTTTGACTTGATCAGCCAAAAAAAAAAAAAAGATCAATCAATCATCAAACAAAAAAGCATGACAAGAACAAGGATAATGCCGTCTCGAGTAGTTTAAAGCCCACTGATTGGTTATCGGTGTCTGAACTCCAGTCGAT
>NW_023458663.1:91860-99476 GCF_013731165.1 Rhagoletis pomonella
AATTATTTAATTTATTCATAACAACAAGGGTTTCATATTTCAGTTGTGCCAAACCGTCAAACCAACTAACTTTAAGCTTCAATTTATTTATAATATTATTTATGCTTATGCAGCAATTATTTCCCATATGCTTATGCTTATTTATGCTTATGCAGCAATTATTTCCCATAAATACCCCAATATGTTAGGCTAAGAATTCAATTGTAAAAAAACCTACAAAGCGACATTGAGTTGCTCAGTAAAATAAATTCAATACAATTAAAACATAAATGAATTGTTTCATTCGATACAATTCGGTAAAGATTACTTCCGATAACAGCCTTCGGAGTTGCCATGAACCTCTAAATAGCAAATTTCAACAAAAAAAATCATATTGGATTTTGAATTTGCTAAAACTAGTTTGAAATTTGTAATAAGCGAACTTAAGGACCTTAAAATACCAAATTTCATGAAAATTCAGTAATTTTTTTAATTCTGCTATTGCTTAAGTTGGTCTAGTGTAATAAAAGTGGCCGCCACTCTTTTTGGCGCGAGTATGCGCGGCTATTCTTTTCATACATCCTTAAAGGATCCCTTGCATTACTTTTTGGTAGAGGAATGAAGATCCTACTCGGCCCTACAAATTAGTTATACTTTTTGAAAAAATATTTCTTGAACAATAATCCGTGTTATTACGATATTCATAATTTGGCAACAAAATTTTATTATGTAATATTTCATATTAAATCATCATTTTCCATCTTTAAGAAGTAACACTAAACCAGCAATTTCTGTTGTAATTTAAAGTTTAGATAAAAAAAAATTTTAAGAAAGCTATCAACTCATTACTGTTAGAACGAGCCACGATCGAATTCGTTGAATTAAATGGATTCAACCGCTTGCTCAGCACATGTTATTAAAAATACTAACCAGCTTTGAGTTCGCTGGGCATTTCTGAATAAGAATGGCTTTACTCCAGCTAATTTATCACAGTTTAAAAATTGGCCTTTTTCGCGTAAAACATGCCTTATCCGACCACTGTGCGGCATCCTGAATTACTGAATTGCGAAGTACCCCATTCCCACGGGCACATTCTCAATTCGATTTGACAGTTCTCTGCCTCTGTGTTTTGTTTTTGTTTTCTTTGCTGCAAATTTGATGAAAAATGTAGGTTCTTCCTAAAAATTTAGAAGTTTCCGTATTAAATTAGGGATATATACATTTATAAATTTTACTTTTCGTACTCAGAAAAAAATGCAAGTTTTGATTTGTGAGCTGCTTTCGATAAATTTCCGATAAAAATTAGAGACGGCACCGATTTGTTCGTAATTGGCATGGTAATTGGATCTAAATTAACAATAAATGAGGTAATTCGCTCTTAAAATTTTGTATGGCGAATTACGTATTTCGAAGGGTAATTGGAGTGCGAATAGTTGGGGTGCCGTGGGAAAGAAAGCCTAATTAGTAATATTAAATTTGTTTTAGAATTGTAACCAAACCGTTATTTTGCACTGCTGGCACTGATTTGAAAGAGACAGAAAAGTAGGAGAGGGAATTTGTTCAATCAAAATTATCTATCAGTTAAGAAATGGTAATGTTACACTAAAGGTCTTCACATCCATTTTGGTAGTTTTGGTAAATTGCTGGTTGACACTCGGTAATTTTATCAACTGTGAACGTCCTTTTCAGTTTTCTTTTGTTAGTCTGGTAAGCTATGTTTATCAACAGCGGATTCGTAGCTTTTTCCTAAACAAAAATAAATTGTACCAGAAAATTTAAGAAATTTTACTTACTCATATGCGTTATGCCTTTCGGCAGCAGGCGGATTTAAAATTGAATAAATATCGAACAGCTGATTGCAGTTTACCAACTACCAGAAAAATTATCAATCTTCCTTCACGATAATTCGGTAACCGGTACACCGATAATAAAATAATTTTACACGAACAAAATATATTGGGAAAAATTTCCGAACACCGCGTACCAAGCTCGGAAACCGAAACTGGATCAAAATTTTCAAACACTTCAAACCAGTGGAGTTCAACTATTTAAAGAAGTTGGGTTTTAAATTGTAATCTTAAATTGTCGTTAACAATTGCAATCCACTTTTATTAACCCATATGCAATGTGGGTTCCATTTGGTTTTGTAATGTGTGGCCATATTTATTGGGCCGCATGCAATTTGTTCAAATAAATTTAAGTTAAAGGTATGCAATTTTAAGAAAACGCAATTGCTTGGTTTTTATACATACGACTCATTGTATGTAATTCCTTTATATTTTTTATTTTGTTAAAAAAATACAATAAACAAATATTTGGAGGTTTTTGTGGCCGAAATTACGATTTTTTAGGGTAAAGTGACGATTTTCCAGCGAAAGCTTTCGGCAACGCTGCGGCACACAGCTGTTTTCAACAGGGGATATTTTAAATCTGGTACTTTTCAAGCAATGGCAAAGTTTTATGTTGCATTTTCAGTTCCTTATCTTCTTTTACTTCCAAAAACTCCAACTCTTCTTCGCTTTTCTTAAAAAGGAGTATTTCGGATATTGTAAATTCATTACCAATTATATTACAGTAAAAAGGGTTTATGAAGTATACAAATGCACATTTCAATAATTTCAAATCGGCAAATCTTTTTTCAAAATCTGCTTTTAAATTATGTGCAATATTTTTTTCTAGCCATGGAAAATAATGAAATATTCTCTTTTTTTTTAGATCATGAATAAAAAGACGTAGTTTAGCTTCAAAACTTAAAATAATTTGCGACAAATCAAAAACCTTCTTATTCTCTCCTTGTAGAGACGAATTCAAGTTTTGCAAATGTTCCATCATATCGGTAAAGAACATTTAGTCAGAAATTCAATTTTTAATCTCCAATTACGGGTAATGTTCCGATCTCAATTTGCGTATGTGTATATAAAAAGAATAAAATAAAAAACAACGCAATGGAAAAGAATGTCCAGCAAAGAAATATGTATTTTAAAAAGTAAAAAGAGCCAAAATGTTCTAAGCAAAGAGAAAGTAAAAAGAGCCGCACTTTATTAAGCAAAGAGCCGCGTTTGTCCACCGTTGTTAAATACCCTTTAATTTATGCATACTCTATATTTTTAAAAATGTATTTTATTACAGACTAGTACCCCATATTTCTATTTTTATTTTAGCAAATGGAACAATATTAATAAGTGTTTCAATGTTTTAATGAATTATCACAAAAATTATTGGGAAAATATAATTATACAAAACAAAACGTAACAAAGTGTTTATACATACATATATTATATCAGGTGGTTCCATGGGAAAGTGAACCTCAGTGCAAAAATTATTTTCTTTATAAAACTAACAAACGTGTGGTAAGCTATTTGTAAAAACCTTGAATCAACCAAAAAATTACAAATTAAAGCTTTAAATGCATTTGTATTACCTTTTTTACGTTTTGAAATCAAGTTCTAAGTAAATTTTTTGATTGATTTTAAAGTAGGTTGTGTTGAAATTGTCAAATAATTTGTGATTCATAACTCAAGTGTTTGGTAAGAAAAATATATAGTAGAGCTCATCTGCTTTTAATGAAATTGTGTTATATATTAAATTGTGTGACTGCTTTGTCTATAATATGAGTTTTATTAAGCAGTATATGTCTTGTCCCACCCGTGACAAAAAGAGCTTAAAGTTGTTATATTTAATTACAGAAGTTGAGGTTGTGTTTCGTGTTTGTTACATAATGTTAAAAATTCATTGCAAATTGCATTGTCGTTTCCGTGAACGTGAAAATTGAGAAAAAGAGAAAACTAGCAGAAAAACTTATTGAACACAAAACTAGTAAAAACTTGCAAGTGAGTAGTTGTTACACCGTTTTGACATTATGCTTTAAACATTTTACTATTTATAAATCAGTTTTAAACTCTTTGCTTTACACGCAAGCACTTACACAGTCCAGTAATCATTAATATTTTGATTTCCACTCATTTAACTTTTGTTAATGCTTAACCATTTCAACAAATGGCGGCTTTTGACATTTATTCTTGTTCCTCTTCTGCTAGCTAATTTCTGCTAGTAAAAGTTTCACTAGCAAGAATTTGCACCTCTCCCGTGTTATTACGCTCTCGATTCAGTCCTCTATTTGAAATATTTGGGTTATTGTACACTTTTCCAGTAAAAATTTGCAGGTTCCAGTACTGACTATTTGTTACTATACACACCTAATATTAACAACGAGTTGTGAGCACTTCAAATTGCATGCATGTTGTTTTAGTAATTTACTCTAACAGGTGTATTCTGCGGTGGTAATATAAAGTTTGTAACCGGTAAATAAAGTTCCTATCAATTTTTAAACCCTTTTCGCATTCTGTGTACTCTTGTAACCGGTAAATTTTGTTACCATCTCATAAGCTGGTAACAAAGTATTGCCCGAAATATGCAATGCCAGAATTTGCACAATTCTTCATAGCTGAATCGCTGAATCGCTGAATATTTTAACTGCATTACCAACGTTCCTAGAATCGCGGTGACAAGAACTGGTAACATTTTTTGGTAATAAAATTTCCCGGTTACAAAATCTTTGGTAGCGCGCAGAATAGACCTGTAAGAAAAGAGTTCAGTTACGTAAGTATGTTTCTCTCAAAGCATGATTTGGTTATCGTTACATGATTAAGTAATAGTTACCAAATCTTGTGTTGAAAGAAAAATATTTAGCAGATTTGTCTTATAAGTTTAATTTATTTGTTTTTGTTATTTTATGGCCTTATAACAATTATATAACAATTTTTAATGAGCTTGAGGCCGTTTCTAATGAAAAACTTATTGTGGAAAAGCAACAATAATGTGAAAAAATGGTAGAAGTGATAGCTATTACCTCATCAGACTTCTTTTAGTAGGATTCGAACCGACGATCCCACTGACTCAGCCAGTTGCCTACGCACTGTGCTAAGTTCGCCTTGTTAATTATTATTGCTTTTTCCACTATTTCTTTTGTTAAGCCAACACAATCAAGTTTTTGCTAATAATTCTATGTTTAGAATGTTTAACTTTTAGGTGTGCTCGTCCTTAAGTTATTTGTTTTTGTTATTTTATGGCCTTATAACAATTATATTCAACAATTTTTAATGAGCTTGAGGCCGTTTTTAATGAAAAACTTATTGTGGAAAAGCAGCAATAATGTGAAAAAATGGTAGAAGTGATAGCTATTTCGGCTTAGCAAATGAAAGAGTGGAAAAAAGCAAGAATAATTTACAAGGCGAACTTAGCACAGTGCGTAGGCAACTGGCTGAGTCAGTGGGATCGTCGTGTCGAATCGTACTGAAAGAAGTCTGATGAGGAAATGTGGTGATTTCCGAAATAGCTATGACTTCTACCATTTTTTCACATTATTGTTGCTTTTCCACAATAAGTTTTTCATTAAAAACGGCCTCAAGCACATTAAAAATTGTTGATTATAAGTTTAAGTTTGACAACAGTAGAAAGAAAGTTGTTGCTGCTTGAAGAAAAACATTTTATTCAAAAAACGCCAAAAAATATTGAAGACTGGTGGAAAATTTTAGCTTATAAGACAAATATGATAACTTCTGAATTACATAATACCTTACAATATTTACAATTTACAAGACCAAATATAACATGTACGAACCAAAACTTTTTGTGCGAATATATGACCGCCTAACTAATGTTCCAAGTAAATGCACTTGCAGTGCCCAACAACAATACAGAAGGGCCAAACCGAGCAAAAACACGGCCGCACAAAAGGGAGATGACAAAAATCCAAGCAACCTGGCTGTCTCAGAAGATGGCACTACTAATCCACACAAGAAATGTGCAAGTACATATCGATGGCTGAGTGGAAGATCGACCTATCTCGGCAGTCAGTTTGAAAACGGCCTATCTCAGAAAACTTTTCAAGAGCGCCCTACTTTAGAATTTGATTGAAGAACGCCCTATTTCAGAATTTTATTGAAAAGCCCCCTGTCTCAGAATTTGGTTGAAAACGCCCTATCTCAGAATTCTGTTCAAAAACGACCTATTTCAAACGAAAATACATTGAAAATGTGCTGATATATGGCAATTTTGCATCGGCAGTTAAGATAGGGCGTTTCTGAACCGAATTCTGAGATAGGGCGTTCTTAAATCAAATTCTGAAGTAGACCGTTATTGGCTGCCGAGATATATCTATCTTCCACTCAGGCATCGACACGTTATACTATTAGGGATGGTTGAAAAACACGATGGAGGTGCTGTTTAAATGCAGCTTTGTCATGCAGAAAATCGAATTTTTATGCACGCACATTGTATATGCTCTCGATTAGCGGAACATTAAAGACGACAATCAAAACAACCTACTGCTAGGTGTAATGCCGTGAGGGGGTTCACTTTGCTCTGCTAATGCGATGCGTTAACCCACTGAGGGCTTGTGTGTCTCACAATCGTACTTCCAATTGTTCATCAAAATAAATGTCCTTTAGATAGATTGCACTTTGCAATTTTTATGCAATTAATGATTGCAATCAAAAATTAATTGCAATCAAAAACTTATTGCAGTCAATTTCTTCTAAATGATTGCAAATTTCAATTTTTGCAATCAAAATATAAGCAATCAGTGTTAATTGCAATTAAACCAGATTGCAATATTTCGTAAAATATGCGATTGCAATCCAATTTGATTGCAATCTTTTACAACCCTGGTGCGGGACAGTTGTCAGAGGTAGGTTTACAGGGCTTATAGGCTTTATTTATTTGTTGAGGGTGGACGTAGGGGAGGAGGGGGGCCTACGCGGACTCGTCCATTATCTACATATATACCCTTGTGGTCAGCTGGTTAAGTTAAGTTACATTTTGACCAGTTTTGGTTTTTTATTTAGTATTTTTGTTTTTTTTATAAAAGTCCAGCACATTACCTAACCAGAACCACACTCTACATTTCAAACTTCTTACAAAAATTAAAAAATTCAACAAACTTTAACAATTACGCCCAAAAATCTTAAACTTTTTGTTCATAATTTTTGGGTATGCAGTTTTGTAGTCCATTATATTTGTATTTTGGTTTATTAAGTCAATGAAACAATAAGTTCTTATAGACTAGCTAACAAAGTATAGTATATAAATTCGGGGCAACATAATAAGTAATTAGTGCTTAGAATAAGAAAGCAGTCGACTCTTAAAACATAAACGGCTTAATGAAAAGTCAATACAGCAATTCTTTTCTATTGAATTAAACTCAATTAAAGATCTAGTGATAGGTCCATTCAAAGCATAGTTGGATTTAGAAGCATCAATAGAAAAAGTATAATGCCGCCGAAGATTTTTTACAGGAACATAGAATTTTATCAATTCCAACAATAAAGGACAATCCATGTTACCATTAACAATATCATAGATAAATGTGACTGCCGAAATTATTCTTCTACTTTGAAGAGTATGCAAATTTATGAGTTTACACCTTGAAATATAAGGAGGAAGAGGTAATTCAAACTTAAGATGTGATAAGTAGTATTTCAAAAAAATTTTTTGAACTCGTTCAATTCTCTTATTATGGACGGCATAGAATGGATTCCATATAATAGACCCATATTCTAATTGAGATCTAACGAAAGAGTTATACAGAAGTTTTTTTGTGTAGGGGTCTCTGAACTCGGAACTATTTCTCTTGATGA
>NW_023458663.1:99576-104485 GCF_013731165.1 Rhagoletis pomonella
GGTATAAAAACAGTTCGATTCAAATTGGAGAGTTTGAGCAACCGATGTATTAGAAACTCTTAAAAATATTTTTAAGTCATCTGCATACATTAAATAATTGCAGTGCTTAAAACAGACACTTACATCATTAATGAAGATGACAAAAAATAGAGGCCCAAGTATACTTCCCTGAGGAACCCCTGAAGTTGCAATGTAAGGAAAAGATCTTATATTGCCTATAACAACATAACTGACTCTCTTTTTTTAAGTACGATTCAATCCATAACAAAAAGGTGGAATGAAAACCCAAATTACCTAACTTAGCCAACAAGGCACTATGGGAAACTCTATCAAAGGCTTTAGAGATATCCGTGTAAATTGAGTCAACTTGGTGGCCATTCGAAAGAGATGAAATACAGTTATTTGAAAAAATGGAAAGATTTGTGATCGTTGAGCGCCCAGGAACAAACCCATGTTAGGACGGGCAAATAAGATGTTTTATCGCGAACGATAACTTGGTCATTACAACTTTTTCAAAAAGTTTCGAGATGTTGGTAAGTTTGGAGATTGGGCGGTAATTGGAGACTTCATTTTTACTACCACTTTTGTGAATAGGGGTAATAAACGTAATTTTCCACTCATCAAGAAAAGTGGTACTTTTTAAGGATAAGTTAAATAAATACAAAAGAGGCTCGGAAATTGTGGATGCAAATTTTTTTATAAAGAAACATAACAAATAATGAGCATCGCATTTATTGGAATTTTTAAGATTTTGAATTCCAGTAATGATATTATATTCTTTAAGAACTAACGAGCCAAAATCTACAGATGAAGTAATGATTTTTAAAATGTAGACGTCATTCCAACGGTCTTCCTCGACGAAATTGGACTTAAAAAAGTCCGCAAAGATGTTAGCAGATTCATTTGGCGACACGGAAGATAAGACATAGATGTTGGAATAGTCGAAGACGTTCGTTTCGATTGAATGAAATTCCTAAATTTTTGGATTCGATTTTGGATTTGATTTGATATTATTTTCAAAGCCTATTGGGTAGTTTTTATAAAGAAATTTATTAAGGCAGTTGAACTCATTCAGGTAATAAAGATATTTTGTTTTATTATCAATAGAACCTGATTTTTTGTGCATCTTATAAAACTTGTTCCACAGATTTTTTAACTTTTTTAAATCTTTTGTATACCAAGGCAGTTTGTATAAACTGTTGATTATATAGAAAAACGTTATATGAACAGATTAAAGGAATTGTAATTTTTAATTTTTTTAAATTTGTTTGAGCAAAATCGGACTAGTGGTTCTGGAGTTATGTCAAAAAAAGACCACCAAAGGTGACAATTTCCCCTATATGATAGTTATATATATATCTCGATTCCTAGACGTGACCCAGCGAAACGCCGGGACACGTATAACTTGTTTTTGACCGATATAACATTTCCCGTTGGTTTCATCCCATCCCGATTTTGACTGTCGCATAGTGATATTATCAACATGATCATTATAGGTTTTATCCAAGCTATTTGGCGGGATATATGAGACACAGAAGTGCAGGACACCTCTATTACCAGTTACAGCAATGCAGAGCTGATCAAGGAGAGAATCCGGGTTTTGTAGAGCCACTGTATTAGAGTGAAGTGATTTTTTGACAGCAATGAGGACACCACCACCCCTTGCGAGGCCAGTATTTTTGCTATCTCTATCTCTGTCTTTACGAAACACATTATAAAGATTTTCGTCAAAGAACTCCTCGTCGAAGAAGTCTGAAGTTAGCCAGGTCTCGACAAGTACAATAACATCATAGTCGTATTGCGATGTGGCAGTATAAACAGCCTTAGCTTTAGTTCTCATACCTGACATATTTTGAAAATAAATTGTTAGAACATTTGCATGCACTGAACTTTTTGTTCATAATTTTTAGGTATGCAGTTTTGTAGTCCATTAAATTTAAGTAGGAAAAAGTGAAAATTTCAAGACGCTAGGAAATCGCGTTCATTTTTAATAGATTTTTTGGCTGACGGTGCTAAGCATTTTCTTTTATATAAAAGGCACCATCCTAAGATAAAACGTGAGTGAATTTAACCCCTACTTGGCTTCTTATATTTTTTAATAACTAATCTTTTTATATGGACCTCACTAAAAGCTCTTTTTCATATAAATATTCGTACGTGTCCTACCCGTAACAAACGTTGTCCCACCCGTGGCAGAGGAATTACGGATTTTTTGTATAATAAAGCCACAATTTTTTGTAGTTTTTGCGTTGCTTGTGTTCCTGGTTCTTTGTTTTATTATAAGACATCAAGTTCACACAGAAAAGTGAAATGAATTCGCAGTTTCCGTAAAATATACCTGCTCCAAAAAGCATGTTTTTTTGTTCCACCCGTGATCAGATGTTTTCAATATAAAAGCAAGCTGGATTTTTTTTTCATATTTTGTAATCTATATATATAAAATAATAGCCGTTTTCGTTGTTCGGAGTTAACTCAAAAACTACTGCATAGATTTCAGTGAAATTTTCAAAGGTTATATCTTGCATATATGGTGCTATTATAGGCTACTAGAAAACTTGCTAGGTGGCGCTGGGGTCGAGCTATTTATAAAAGTCGTATTTATGAACCGATTTCGTTCAAACTCAAAACGTGTGCTACCTCCATGATGAGAAATACGTATACGAAAAATAGACCCGCTAGATAATGCTGGAGTCGAGTTATTTATAAAAATCGTATATATGAACCGAATTCTTTTATATTCAAAATGTAAGCTACCAGCATGGTGGAAAATACGTTTACAAAAATAGACCCGCTAGGTGGCGCGGGAGTCGACTTATTTATAAAAGTCGTATTTACAAACCAATTTCGTTCAAATTCGCAAAGTGAGCTACCTGTATGATGAAAAATTCGTTTCCTAAAAATGAGCCCGCTATATTGTATAAAATCTGATTGAAATTCATAATGTGTATTTATTTCATGACAAGCAGTGGTTTTCCAGAAAAGGGACCTAATGTATTGCGATGCAGCCGAAATATATAGAAACCCACACGGGGTCTGGTCTGCTTTGGCCCTATATTCATCTTAGACGAATTTACTTTTCATATGGCTCAATGGAGGATTCGTTTAAGTATGCATGTAAAGACCCCAACGTTCTGTAAGCGCACCTTTGCCTGACGCCCTCATACACCCTAAATGCGATCTTGCACTTACCTCCGATTGACGAAATTGCTCGAGGCGGCCGTTAGTACAACAGTAAGATTTAAACAAACCAGTTCACAAATATTAAGGTAAATTGTAAAAGTGGCAATTGACAAGGAAAGATTCGACCACAACCGTAAAAAAGGTAGGTATATCAATGATCACACGACTCATTTATTCAATGTACGGGAAAACTTTTTTTTTCCCCTCCTATAACTGAAAACGCTCATCTGTGCTCTTTAGCTTCCTTATAAGGACTTTTATTGGCTTACATGGTTTACGGATGACATCGAAAGGGATTATTATTCCATATGGTATAACAGCGCTACTATTCTTGGCCTATGTGTGAGGAGGATTCTGCTCTTTATTCGTTTCAACTTTAACTAAAAATTACCGCTCTTCATACTTCCACTTTGTTATACCAAAATTTAATGGACTATAAAACTGCATACCCGAAAGTACTAGTGTAGTTTAAAAAAAAATTACGTATCAACAAAAATCGTCGTTCAATTAAATCATTAACCCTGAATTACAAAAATGCAAAGCATCAGTATATTTTATTACTAAAGTATTTGCAGATTAAATGTCCAACCGTCTTTATAGCCAACTTATTCCTGTTTTCGGTTTCAATTCAATTTTTAAATGAAAAAATGCGCCCAACGCAAGCTGAAGAATGTGACAAAGACAGTGTCCCCTGCGCGATATGAAATACATTTGGAAATATCAACTCATTCAATTAATTTCTCAGGCAACCTGCATAGTCAGCTAATGCTCTATATTCCCGATTGATGGCTTCTGCATTCATCATCTCGGCTTCAGGAAATAATTTTATAGGTATAGGCACAATATTATTCGTATCGCCAGAGTTTACTGCCTTTTGGCTCGAAAGCCGAAACGGCTTTAAAAAATTTCATTATCAAGGTTCTCTTTCTTAAGTCTTAACAAAGCACTTTAAAGCACTTAATTTAAAAAATTTTATTTCAGATGCTGTAAGATTTTCTTCAGTAAGAAATATTTCGGCATTTGTTCCACAAAAATGGGAATATGATTATTTAAATCTAAAGTATATATTAAATGAGATTCGATATTTGCTTTAGAGATGAAACCGCGACAAATTTGTTTAAACAAAAATTGTAAGCATATATGAGGTATTCTTTTTCAATTCGGACACCAAATTTGGTGTCACACTTTCGATTCGCTTCAAATTTTTTTTGATGGGTTCTATACGCGAAATAAGCTAACACGTATTCGAGGAAATTTTTTTATTTTTTTTTTCTTCGGAGATATGATCTGTCAAAGTTTGGATTTTTTCGTAATTCTGACTATTATGGCTTAACATTTCTATGTATAGGGTGGTCATGATTGTCCTACGGCTAACTAAGCTATAAACAGTAGAACTTTTTGAAGTTGATTTACATAGTGAAGACCAGTAAATTAGGGATTTAAAGTCATACCATCATAATCCTTGTTTAATTCTCTATAAAAACCATGTTGTTAAAAAATGGGGGTTTTAAAAGAACTATTTTTAAAATATTTTTCTGTATAACAATGTGTTTTATTTTGTGAGAGTTAACAATTTTTTGAAATTTGTTTTCGGAAACTTAGGATGAAATATATTTAGCAAGGTATTAAAAATAGTATTTTTGCAAAAATCTAAATGTTATTGGAAATTTCGATGGGTACTCTCATTCAGTAATAAATATTTGTTCTTTAAGGTGGCAAACATCTAGAA
>NW_023458663.1:104585-107956 GCF_013731165.1 Rhagoletis pomonella
CATAATCCTTGTTTAATTCTCTATAAAAACCATGTTGTTAAAAAATGTGGGTTTTAAAAGAACTATTTTTAAAATATTTTTCTGTATAACAATATGTTTTATTTTGTGAGAGTTAACAATTTTTTGAAATTTGTTTTCGGAAACTTATGATGAAATATATTTGGCAAGGTATTAAAAATAGTATTTTTGCAAAAATCTAAATGTTATAGGGAATTCCGATGGGTACTCTCATTCAGTAATAAATATTTGTTCTTTAAGGCGGCAAACATCTAGAAATGGCCGTGGCAATTTTAGGACTAGATTTCGGCAGAATACCTTGCTACATATAATACAATATGTGTATTACAATGGATATGTGTATTCTTCAAAATTATATTGTTTTTTTTTTTAAGCTATGGTACCTTCTTGGACCAGTTAACTATTTCTATAACTTAGTTTATTTTATTTCATCACAATAATTTCTGTTGATCTTTCATACAAAGAAAAAGGTTTTGCAATTATCTTATATCTGGATACTGGAACTATACAATGCAATTTCCAAGTGCCCTTAACAGCTATTGCCCTTTTGAAACGATTTTGTAATTTTTTTTCTTCTGATTCATATTCCTCGTTGGTGGCAAAACAGCATACAATATTCGGCAACGATTCATTTGCCCAAGAGAACAAATCCTTCGGACTTTGAATAGGATTAGTCGTGCGTTGTAGGCTAGCTCTAGCCGCTAACCTTTTCAGAGTTCCACCCAACCCATCACATGCCCCTTTACCATGTGAATTTGGGGAAAAATGCCACTCTGCAGTCATACCAAAATCACTGTTATGGTGAGTCAAATTTATAAAATTCTTTTTGTTTTTGTATTGTCCGCCCCGTCCGAAAAATAGATAATTTTGTTGATGTTGGGTAATTTTGTTTTTAAAAAGTTCACTAAAAATCGCTGAAAAAGGTGAACAGCAACGGTGTTGTGATGCAAACAATCCGAAATAACAATTAAATTTCTTACTTGCACTACGTCTTTTTCATGTTTGTGATAAATTGCAAACGGATGCACTGTTGCTTGGTCATTGTTCCAATGTATACCTTGCACAGAATTTTGAATAACAAACGCATAGTTTTCCGAAAAATCACAAACAACAATGCATTCATTTGCTGTTAAATTTTGCTTCGGATTATTAAAAAATTCTGTCTGTTTCACCACGAGATATGAATGTAATAGCAATTTATTTAATCCGTCTTTCAGCATTGTTAAATATTCATCTACCGGGGATACTAAAGTCTGTAAAGTAGTCCTGTCAACATTCGTCTATTGTCTGTAAGTAATGCTATCAATAAAATGATCATCGAAATTTTTGTCTAGTTGTTCCATTACGTTTTCCTCACAAGGACAGTCATCACAAGTTCGAAAATTGCATTTAGTAGAAGGCGGATTACATATCATTCGTTTTAGACAGTCTTGATAATTTTGTAATGGCTGTGGTGTATCGACTGTAATTCTTTTAATATTTGCTCCATCAATTAACAGCTTAACATTTTCATGTATGGGGCAAACACAAACCGAATGCGTACCACTTGCTCCTGCTAATACACAATGCTTTGGTCCCAAAGCAGCAAATTTAGAAAAACTACACTTAATAGTTGGATAAGTGTCTTTGAACGAACAATGTAGTTCTTTAAGATTACTTAAAACTAATCTTTTTTGCATTTGAGTTCATTTTCCGTCAATTTTCACAGAGACATAATTCTTTTTCCCGGGCATTATTCGGCTATTCTCATCAGATTGATAAAACTCCGTTACCAAATCAAGCACAGTTTTATCCAGTGATGGATGACTTTTGGGACTCGGCTCCTGTAAAACACCTTTTTCTGAAGCAGTTTTCTTAGCTACGACGATCATATGCTTTGTAGCAGTGGGGAAATGTTGTAAGATCTTGCGAAATGACCATTCGTTGAAGATAGTAAAGATTTTTATCTGCAGTGTTCTATCATTGCATTTATTAAACTGCTCTTTTAAAATCTGCAAAATACTGACGTCATCATCATGCTCTTCGCTGTCATCTTCAGCATCATAAGGAATGTGGAAAATCTCCTTTTTTATTGCATCAGTAACATCTTTAAATTTTTTCTCCGAGTATTTTTTTTGAACAATTTTATTTGCTTTGATGGGCGAAGCTCCAATATAAGAAAGGCCTCTATTTAAAACCTGAACTGCTGCCACATTTGCTTCTCTATTTTCACCAGAAATTTTATAACTACTTTCTGAGCTACTCGCAGAAAAATCTTCAGAATTGGGCAGCTCCTACCGTAAAATATATACAATTTTTATAGTCTTACAAAATTCACGATTAGTTACGCAAACAACTATTTAATTATTTTTAAAACTGCCAGCTGATATACTTAATTAGGTATTAGCTGATCTTAAATTTAGCGGTATAAAAAATTGTTATATACATACATGTACATGTATGTATGTACATACCTACCTCGGATTTTGTTATATTACGACGACAAGTGTCACAAATGCGCATTTTTCTTAAGTCCTCTGTAACTGGTAATTTCAGTGCACTTAGATCCTTTTCAGTATTTTTTCGCAACGACCGTTGTTTAGTCAGCGGATGACGGTGCAATTTGTATGGATTAAAAAATCTATCCAACCGGATAGGCGAATTATTTTTGTTCGATACTTTAGGCATTGAATAATATTTCGTATACAACGTGCAATTAAATTTCACTTATATTTTAGTCTACAATATTTTAAGTATTGTAATTTATAATGAAATCTCCAGCATATGGTACGAAGTAAATGCAATTAATAGTTCCATTAAATTATCTCAAACTTCAATGACGTATAGTAGTTTACAGGGATCATAAAATTTCAAGCGAATTCAACAAGTACATACATATATCAATTTGAATTACGTAATATAGTCCCTTCAAAATAATATAACTCGTCATAAAAATAATTGTTTTAAAATTAGTTGTTGTAAACCTTCCATTTTGAATAATACAGATATCGTAATACACATATTGTATTATATGTAGCAAGGTATCCGCAATAAAATTTGCGTTTTTTTAAATCTAGTCCTAAAATTGCCACGGCCATTTCTAGATGTTTGCCACCTTAAAGAACAAATATTTATTACTGAATGAGAGTACCCATCGAAATTTCCAATAACATTTAGATTTTTGCAAAAATACTATTTTTAATACCTTGCTAAATATATTTCATCCTAAGTTTCCGAAAACAAATTTCAAAAAAATTGTTAACTCTCACAAAATAAAACACATTGTTATACAGAAAAATATTTTAAAAATAGTTCTTTTAAAACCCCCATTTTTTAACAACATGGTTTTTATAGAGAATTAAACAAGGATTATG
>NW_023458663.1:108056-108486 GCF_013731165.1 Rhagoletis pomonella
TTGTTAATTCTTGTTGCTTATTTTCCACTATTTTCACTTTGCTAAGCTAACTACAATCAAGCGCAGCTATTCCGCTGCAACTCACTTCATCATGTGGTTGTTGGTTTTCGTTAATATTTCTATTATTAGAATGTTTAACTTTTAGGGCCTCAAGCTCATAAAAAATGTTTGAATGTATTTGTTATAAAATAACAAAAACAAATAACTTAAGGACGAGCACACCTAAAAAATTAAACATTCTAATAATAGAAATATTAACAAAAAACAACAAAACCAACAACCACATGGTCAAGTGAATTGCAGCGGAATAGCTGCGCTTGATTGTAGTTGGCTTAGCAAAGTGAAAATAGTGGAAAATAAGCAACAATAATTAACAAGGCAAACTTAGCACAGTGCGTAGGCAACTGGCTGAGTCAGTGGTGATCGTCGG
>NW_023458663.1:108496-110503 GCF_013731165.1 Rhagoletis pomonella
GGTTCGAATCCTACTGAAAGAAGTCTGATGAGGAAATGTGGTGATTTTCGAAATAGCTATCACTTCTACCATTTTTTCAAAGTATTGTTGCTTTTCCACAATAAGTTTTCACAAAAAACGGCCTCAAGCTCATAAAAAATATTTGAATATAATTGTTATAAGGCCATAAAATAACAAAAAACAAATAGCTTAAGGACGGAAATGTGGTGATTTCCGAAATAGCTATCACTTCTACCATTTTTTTTCAAATTATTGTTGCTTTGCCACAAAAACCGGCCTCAAGCTCATAAAAAATTGTTGAATATAATTGTTATAAGGCCATAAAATAACAAAAAACAAATAGTTTAAGATTATGGTTAATTCCTTCACGATCCAATTATCGGATCTAAACAAAATTAGTAGTAGAATTATCGGAATCGGTTAACGTAGTCAAAAGTTCTGCGGTAAGATACATAAAAAATAAAAAACAAAAATATAAAAAAATAAAAATAATAAAAAATAAAAAAATTAAAAAAGTATATTCCGACGAACTGATAACCTCCTCCTCTTTTTACAACAAAGAAGCGACAATTTATGCCATAGATAACTTTTCCAATTTTTAAAAACTGTTTTCAAGCTGATAGGCAATTTGCAAAGAGTGAGTGTGAGTGATTCAGAGCTTTTTTCTTTATATGAATTAAAATTAGCCGCAATGTTTATGTCGCAAAAAAAAATTAACAAACCTTTGTAAATGAATTTACATATTTATTTAATAAATAATCTTTTTTGTGAAACTTGTTTTCACATTTTTATTTCAAAGCCGAAACGAAACCTAACACGAAACTAAATTTCAAGAACGAAACGAAAACCGAAACCGAAACACTTTGCAAAACCGAAACCGGTACGTTATTTGATTCGGTTTCATTCCTTGGAAAATACACAAAATATTTAACGGGCATACCTGAAGTTTTCAGACTAACTTCTCTTCCAGGTAATATTATAGATATCACAGAGTCATCATCCAATTGCACAGACATGATGCCGAGGGCACGTAGAGCTGGATTGCCCTCCGATGCCATCTGGCGTAAACGTTGCGCTGCATCCTTTGGGATTTGCACTGTTATCCGCACACACGAATCGATCTGCTGTAAAAAAAGAATGTCTTATATGTAGTAGTAGAAAATGGATCATAATGATAAAACAAACTATTTAAATTAATGAAAACACACATATATGTATGCACATTAAGATGGACTTGTTTCACAATAATTATAAATTTAATCGGGATTTTTTATTTGAAGTTTTTTGCAGTAATTACCTTAATTATTTGATTAGCTCAAAATCACCAATAATAAACTAAATGCTCCTACAGATAGCACAGATTTACAAAAAAAAACGTGTTTTCATATTGAACCAAACTTCTATATCCCTGAGATATTCGACACCCTGAATGTGAATCCAAGGTCCGTTAGCCTCCTTTAGGTCATGGTCGAAGGCATTTGAAGTAGGGAAAAAATCATTGAATAAGCCTCAAAATTCAATACAATATTTCTGAATTTGACCTTGAGATGACCTTGGCACGACCTCTAAATGACCTTGAAGAATCAAAGAACCCCCATATTCGGATTCAGCGAGAACAAAAACCCATGTATATGAATTTTTATTTTCATTGAATAAATTGTTTTCTTATTTGACCCTAAAATGAACTCGAACCTGACATTATGTAGGTTAACGGACCTCGGATTCGGGTTCAGAGAGTCGAAAACCCGAGATATGTGCCCTTGTTACTTTCGGAATTAAACACTATTTTACATATCGAGCCCTAACCGCCAAAATAACGTAAGCGACATTTTTTTCAAAATTTTCTTTTTGATGCAGAAATATTCCTAGAGCATCTAAATGCATTTCTGCATCAAAAATTAAATTTTGAAAAAAATGTCGCTTACGTTATTTTGGCGGTTAGGGCTCGATATGTTAGCGGTTAATGCCGGGTATACATATATTTATTGAATACTAAAACGTTTAATT
>NW_023458663.1:110513-111678 GCF_013731165.1 Rhagoletis pomonella
CTTCTACAGAAATAAATTACTCTACATTTGATAGAGAACTTTTATAAATATACAATTCAATTAAACATTTTAAACATTTTCAAGAAGGTAGAACATTCACTGTTTATACTGATCATAAACCTTTAACACATATTCTAAATTCTAAATCAGACAGATCACCTCGACAAATTCGACACTTAGAACACATTGCACAATTTACAGACGACATTCAATACTTTTCTGGAAAAGAAAACATAGTTGCTGATACCCTTTCACGTATTCCAGATGTTAACATGATTTTAGCCCAAGACATAAATTTTCAAACATTATTCGAGGAACAACAAAAAGATCAAATACTTTATGACATAATATCTGACCAAAATTCCAACAGTAATTTAAAAGAAATTAATATTCCAGTACTTAATCTTAATATTTGGTGTGATATTTCTCAACAACCTTTTAGACCATTTGTTATCAATTCTATGAGAAAAATCATTTTTGATAAAATGCATTCTTTATCACATCCAAGTGTCCGTACAACTAGGCGTTTGATTCAATCAAAATATTTTTGGCCTAATATGCGCAAAGAGATAAATAATTGGACTTCTACTTGTATAAGTTGTCAAAAATCAAAAATTTCTAAACATACTAAGACGCCTGTGCAAAAAATTAACATTCCATCTGGACCATTTGAACATATTCATATGGATCTTGTTGGTCCATTACCCGAAGAAGATTTAAAATGCTCTTCTGCAGAATTAGTTTATGGACAAACATTAAGATTACCAGGTGAATTAGTTGTTACGAACAGTTATAATAATGAAGTTGATAATACAAATGAAACTCTTTCTAAGCTAAGAAAATATGTTTCAAATGTTAGATCAAAGGTTGTACATCACAATAAAGATACTACTATTTTATTCCTAAAAATTTGGATCCTTGTGAGTACGTTTTTGTTAAAGTTATTCACAAGTCAAATTTGCAATCACCTTATGAAGGACCATTTAAAATTGTAGCGGCAACACTGAAAGGCCGATAAGTTTTATCGGTTTGACTACAGTGTATGATCGCTAACTTATTTGGTTGTAAAAGTTCAGTTGTACTTTTTGTCAGTTTTCAAGCATACAGCATAGGTCTAGTTTTTGTACTGCTTTTGAATTAAACTATTTAATAAATAAAGTAACTT
>NW_023458663.1:111778-112873 GCF_013731165.1 Rhagoletis pomonella
TACTGATTATGTCATTAAATATCTGGCTACCCTAACTTTGAGCGACCTCTAAATATTTTATGATTTCGCAGTAGGGATATATTTTTTCGGTATAGAACAATCCTAGGGGGTGAGAGCATAAAAATTCCGACTTTACTTTTTCCCACATGCATTTTAGGACCACCCTAATGTATACATATACAGCTATCGCCAACCATTTAGCGCACCTGTACCTCAAAGGCAAATCCGTTAAAAAATGTAGATACTTTTTTTTAACATATTTTCTTACTGCTCTGACGGAAAGAAGTGATTCTTTTTTTAATCAACTAATTGAAAGACTACTTTAAAACAAATTCAATGAGTAAATGTTATACAGCATTTAAATGTTGGTTGAGAGGGTGTTTAAAAACTATATTTTTAAAAAATAATTTAAAAATTTTTAAATTTTCACAAAAAAAATCTAAGAATTTTTTGAATCGATATTAGGTAATTACGGACAACTTTTTGAAAAATGTGGCCTTTCCGATGGAGCAGAATTGGCGGGTATTGGTAGAAATATAAGTGCCACTTTATAAGCATGGATAAATATGGGAGTAGCACAGACAGCTAGTGGATAGGGACTATCCACACGACTAATGTCGCATATTAACACAGCAATGTTTTTAGCGGTGTTTAAAATGTTGTACCTTACGGATTGGTCAAATTCGAACCAAAGACTGTCTGTAGAAACTTACATCAACTCATGCAGAAAAACTTTCTTGCATGAAATTTTTAACATAAATACCAATGTTTATCTTACCTCATTATTAACTGAAGATTGTGGAGACAAACGATTAACAAATTTGTTTTCGTATAGTAATTTTATGCGCTGCTCTTAAATGATTTGACAATATTGTTGTACTGTCATTAAAATTCGTTTCTCTACCACACTTTTCAAATTTCACTTCAGTTTTATTGGAAATTTTTTTTTAAATACGACCAAACAGCACTCCGCGCCCTTGTTAGAAGATCAGTTTTTATATGCAAATAAATTAAAAAAAGTCGAGAGTCGAAAGTGAAAAGGCTCTCGTACTTGGAGCGACAGTCGTTGGTGGCGATTGTGGCTGAGCTATTAAA
>NW_023458663.1:112973-116501 GCF_013731165.1 Rhagoletis pomonella
TCATTAAGTACCGCCGCCGAAGAAGTAGTCGGATTTCAGCGAGCCCGAAAGAACAACTGGTACGATGAGGAGTGTCAGGAAGCTGCAGAGAAAAAGATGCCACCTACAGGGCCACGCTGCGATCGGGCGCAACGCGCGCTATGTGGGACTGCTATAGGGATCTGCAGAGGGAAGCGAGACGTATTTGCCGCAACAAGAAGAGAGAGGCCGAAATACGTGAATGCGAAGAGCTTGAAATGCTGGCCGACGGGAGGAATGCCTGAAAATTTTACCAGAGAGTTAGGCGACTTACGGAAGGTTTAAAGACCGGGGCGCACTCCTGTAAGAACAATAATGGCGACCTAGTAACTGATGTCCAGAGCGTACTTAAATTATGGAGGGAACACTTTTCCGCCCTACTAAATGGTAGCAGCACCGAAAGTTGTGGAGAAGAAGAACCCGAGCCCGCAGTCGATGATGACGGAGTCGACGTTCCACCGCCTAACTATGACGAGGTACGTATAGCAATAACGCGGCTGAAAAACAACAAAGCCGCTGGAGCTGACAGCCTGCCAGCTGAGCTATTCAAGTACGGCGGCGAGGAGTTGATAAGGTGCATGCATCAACTCTTGTGCAGAATATGGTCAAATGAACGCATGCCCGACGACTGGAATTTAAGTGTGCTCTGCCCAATCCACAAGAAAGGTGACCCCGCCATTCGCGCTAACTACCGCGGGATCAGCCTTCTAAGCATAGGTTACAAGGTCTTATCGAGCGTATTGTGTGAAAGACTAAAGCCCACCGTCAATGAACTGATTGGGCCTTATCAGTGTGGCTTTAGACCTGGCAAATCCACCATAGACCAGGTATTCACAATACGCCAAATCTTGAAAAAGACCCGCGAGCAAAGGATCGACACTCACCACCTATTTGTCGACTTTAAAGCCGCTTTTGACAGCACTAAAAGGAGTTGCCTATACGCCGCTATGTCTGAATTTGGCATCACCTCAAGACTCATACGGATGTGTAAAATGACGTTGAGCTATACCACCAGCTCCGTCAGAATTGGAAAAGACCTCTCCGAGCCGTTCGCCACAAAACGGGGTTTCAGACAGGGCGACTCCCTTTCATGTGACTTCTTTAATCTGATGTTGGAGAAGATAATAAGAGCTGCAGAACTGAACCGCTTAGGAACAATTTACTATAAGAGCGTGCAATTGCTGGCTTATGCCGATGACATCGACATCATCGCTAACAAAAACCGCGAAGTCTGTTCTGCCTTTTCCAAGTTGGATATGGAAACAAAGCGAATGGGTCTGGTGGTAAACGAGGACAAGACGAAGTATCTCCTGTCATCAAACAAACAGTCAGCACATTCGCGCCTTGGCACCCACGTCACTGTTGACAGTTACAATTTCGAGAAAGTAGAGAATTTCGTTTACTTGGGAACCAGCATTAACACCGATAATAATGTCAGCATTGAAATCCAACGTAGAATCACTCTTGCCAACAAGTGCTACTTTGGACTGAGTAGGCAATTCAGGACTAAAGTCCTCTCTCGACGTACGAAAACCACGCTCTATAAGTCACTCATCATGCCCGTGCTGGTATATGGCGCAGAAGCATGGACAATGACAACATCCGATGAGGCGGCTCTTGGGGTGTTTGAGAGAAAGATTTCGCGGAAGATTTACGGTCCTTTACGCGTTGGCGACGGCGAGTACCGCAGACGATGGAACGATGAGCTGTATGAGCTTTACAACGATATGGACATAGTGCAGCGAATTAAAATACAGCGGCTCCGCTGGCTTGGTCATGTCGTCCGAATGGACACCGACGCTCCAGCTCTGAAAGTATTCAACTCGGAACCCGCTGGTGGTAGCAGAGGAAGAGGGAGGCCCCCACTGCGATGAAAAGATCAGGTGGAGAAGGACTTGGCTTCACTTGGCGTTTCCAATTGGCGTCAGTTGGCACAGAGGAGAAACGACTGGCGTGCTTTGCTGAACTCGGCCAAAATCGCTTAGGCGGTTACAGCGCCAAAAAAGAAGAAGAAGAAGATGCGAAGAACTGGAGTTAGCACAAACTAAACCACTTAAACCAAATTCATCAACGAATGGTAAACCGAGCAAATGTCGTTCGTTTCTTTCAACTAACGCCAGTAGGTCGTTTCCAACATGCATTAAATGTGGATCAAACAACCATACATTAGGAAAATGTTCATCGTATTTAAATCTTTCTATAAGTGACCGACGCTCACTTATAACGGATAAATCGCTATGCTTTAATTGTCTTAGCTTAGGGCATACATCATCCATGTGCAAATCAAAGTTTAGCTGCAAGCAATGCAATCGGCACCACCATACATGTAAACTTGTCGGATGCAACCCAACAGTCGCCTCCGCAGGCCAACGCTTCCGCAGATCGTGATACATCTGCTGTCAAATCATTACCTAAGGGACCCTGGTCGACCGTAGCCCACGTATCACACCCAACATCGTCGTTTGTTGATGATATGCGGGATATGGATACTCCTGTACCCGCATCACAAATCCCACACAAAAATTTTTTACCTACAGCAATCGTCGATGTTCAAAATAACCGTGGAAGTTTCATTACGTGCCGTTTATTGCTAGACTCTGGTTCGGAACTGACCTATATTTCAGAAAATTGTGCGCAAAGACTAGGCTCACGCCGAACTCACTCACGCATTCTTCTATCCGGAATAACATCCATGAAAGGCGGCATCACACGGGGATGCATTTCGTTAATTCTTAAATCTCGAGTCTAAATAACAAGGAATGAAACCGAAACCCAAACCGAAACCGTAACCGTTTAAAACTGTTTCGTTTTTCAAAACCGAAACCGAAACCGTAACCGTTATCTTGACCTGAAAAGGAACGATACCGAAACCATTTCAATCACAGGTTTCAATCGTTTTCCAGAAATTTACAAAAATAATAAATAAAAATTTCTTTGAAATAAATGATTTATTTAACCAAAATCAGCAACATTTTGCTAAAATTCTTGTTAAGTAGTAAATAAGTATGGCAAGGTAACTTTTCGCAAAAATCTGCTGATGACTTTGTTGTTGTGAATCGATAATCGATTAATTATATTTAAGTAGTTTCTTTCCCGTACGCAATGCGAGATCCCGCGTGTGCCCAAAATAGCCCAGAAATCATGCCTGTACTCAACAAAATGGGTAATAGAGAGCGAAAGTTCGAGCGTATTCGATCGTAAGTGTATTCTTCTTCCTGCCCGAAACAGCCCGGAATTTTCTTCGAGTAAAAATGGATAAAGTGTCAAAGTGCATATCAGCTGTATTGTGTTTACATGTTGCCTGCATTTACTTGGTGCTTTTAAGGAAAAGTGAATGGCCTGTTGATGTATTTTCAATCTATGTACTTAAAATCAAATTTGTGAAACCAAAATTCAATTTCCAAGTGTTTGCATTTAATACCATGTTCTGACCGACAACCAAAACATTTTTCCTTCATTTTCTTTTCATTTACAACCTTTAACTTTCATTCTTATTTTGCTTTGGCCAGG
>NW_023458663.1:116601-120218 GCF_013731165.1 Rhagoletis pomonella
AATTTGACTAGTATTGAAAAAATTATATCGATACTTCGATACTCAATCATCATCGTTAAAATATCGGGTTGCAAAATACAATTTTGAGGAGCAGTGTATAACCAGGTTTCAAAATGATAATTTACCGGAACACATCGTGGATCAAACAAACGGCAATTCTCTTTGGAGGGATTTTGATAAAAAATCTAAGTAAGCTCACAAAAGTTTTTTAGCGTCTGCCATAGTTGAGGGTAATCAATATATTCAGGAATATTTATTGGAGAGACATCGAGATCCGCTCTCGTGGTGGAAAGAATGGGAAAAATATATCCCCAAATAGCTGAAATAGTTAAAAATTATTTATGGTAAGTACTAAAGGTAACAACACAGTTTCTATGCAATGTTTTGATTGAAAACATTTTTACTAAAAAAGAGTCACTATAAGTATTAGTTTTCGTATACCGGATTTTTAACGGAATAATGTAAAAGTATCGAATACATTTATTAATACTTGTTTTCAAAGTATCGAGTATCGATCGATACTTGAAAGTATCGAAAATGTACATCACTAATACGCTATTCAATGAAACGCCCTTAGAGTCAGCAAAGGATCCATCAAAAACTACCCTCAGTTTTTTCCCGAGCACGGGATGGTGGGGAATATAAAATAACGAAGCCTCTTCTAGGGTACATTGGAATGGTTGCACTTCACACATATGACCCAGCGCTTCGTACTGTCGCATAAAATCAATATACTGAAGTCTCAATGTGGGGTTTCTAAGTAAACGTTTCTCCATTGAATAGAATCGAGAAAGTTCCCCGTGTAGGGTATCCGAAAAGGTTGGCATATTTTCTTTAAATGGAAGGTTCACTGTATATTTACCATCGGGTTCACGACTCGTTGTATGTAAAAAGTGTTATTCAACTAACGAGCCGTCTGGATCGACACATTTGGGAAGATAAACCTCTTCAAGCTCCCAAAACCTTTGAAGTGCTTTGTCAATGTTTATTGCCGTTACAAGTGATATGGTTGAAGAACTTTCTTTCTCGACAGCAATTGATGTAACGACCCATCCGAAAATTGTGGAAATAGCTATAGGGTTGCCAAAGGCGTAAAATTTTGTCTTACAATCGAAAATAACTTATTAGTATTATTGGGATCCTAGCAGGATATCCATCGGCAAAGATACATTAAAAGACGGATCAGCAAGTTCAATATCTTCTAACCCGCTTTCCGAACTTCTGTTGACAGTTGTTTCCGATAGAGGTGTAGTTATGTTGCTTAGTACATGTACTTGTGCTAATAAGTTATTATTTAGACTCGAGATTTAAGAATTAACGAAATGCATCCCCGTGTGATGCCGCCTTTCATGGATGTTATTCCGGATACAAGAATGCGTGAGTGAGTTCGGCGTAAGCCTAGTCTTTGCGCACAATTTTCTGAAATATAGGTCAGTTCCGAACCAGAGTCTAGCAATAAACGGCACGGAATGAAACTTCCACGGTTATTTTGAACATCGACGATTGCTGTAGGTAAAAAACTTTTGTGTGGGATTTGTGATACGGGTACAGGAGTATCCATATCCCGCATATCATCAACAAACGACGATGTTGGGTGTGATACGTGGGCTACGGTCGACCAGGGTCCCTTAGGTAATGATTTGACAGCAGATGTATCACGATCTGCGGAAGCGTTGGCCTGCGGTGGCGACTGTTGGGTTGCATCCGACAAGTTTACATGTAGGGAAGTATGGTGGTGCCGATTGCATTGCTTGCAGCTAAACTTTGAACAGTTTCTGAAAAAAAAATGTAAATGTACTGTAAAATGTACTTCAGAATGGTCAACTGTACTTCAGAAACCGTAAAATGTATTTCAGAACAGTCAATTGTACTTCAGTAACCGTAAAATGCGCTTCGGAAGCCGTAAAATGTACTTCAGAATAGTCAATTGTACTTCAGAAACCGTAAAATGTACTTCAGAATAGCCAATTTTACTTCAGAAAACGTAAAATGTACTTCAGAATAGTCAATTGTACTTCAGAAACCGCAAAATGTACTTCAGAAGACGAAAATTCGTACGGATTGTAATTATTTAAATAGTATATATTATAGTGATTTTAAATATATTTACTTTTTAATATATTTTCAAATTACAAGTACATTAGTTTTTTCGCAATATCTGTATATTTAAGAACGAAACAATTAATTTATTAATGCAGTTTTAAATTATGTACCAGCTGGCATATCGAATAAAGATAGTGCATCTGGGTGAAAAGTGGTAGAATGTTTAATGGCTCAGCCACAATCGCCACCAACAACTGTCGCTCCAAGTACGAGAGCCTTTGCTCGACAACGCCCGGCACAAATGCAGCTGGAATGCCAATATTTGTCTTAACATACGTTTTTTTTTGCCATATCAGCATAAAGCGGAAGGCTATATATTTGTCCATAGTCCGAATTTTACCGTGCAAGAGTTTACTGCACGAATTTTGTCGTGTATGTTCAAGCGACATTGTTATTTGGTCCGGGCGTAGACGAAGGAAAAGCGGCAGTTGTTGGTGGCGATTGTGGCAGAGCGATATTTACTTTTATCCAGATGCGCTATCTTTATACGACATGCCGGTTGCAACATAATTTAAAACTGCATTAATAAATTAATTGTTTCATTCTTAAATATATAGACATTGCGAAAAAACTAATGTATTTTGAAAATATATTAAAAAGTAAATATATTTAAAATCACTATAATATATACTATTTAAATAATTACAATGCGTACGAATTTTCGTCTTCTTAAGTACATTTTACGGTTTCTGAAGTACATTTTACGGTTTCTGAAGTAAAATTTACTACCCTGAAATACTTTTTACGGTTTCTGAAGTACAATTGACTATTCTGAAGAACATTTTATAGTTTCTGAAATACATTTTACGGTTTCTGAAGTACAATTGACTATCTTGAAGTACATTTTACGTTCTCTGAAGTACAATTTACTATTCTGAAGTACATTTTACTGTTTCTGAAGTACAACTGTCTATACTGAAGTACATTTGATGCTTTCTGAAGTACTCTTGGAAAAGGTGTAGACATTGCGAAAAAACTAATGTACTTGTAGTTTGAAAATATATTAAAAAAAAAATATATTTAAAATCACTATAATATATACTATTTAAATAATTACAATGCGTACGAATTTTCGTCTTCTGAAGTACATTTTACGGTTTCTGAAGTAAAATTGACTATTCTGAAGTACATTTTACGGTTTCTAAAGTAAAATTGGCTATCCTGAAGTACATTTTACGGTTTCTGAAGTACAATTGACTATTCTGAAGTACATTTTACGGCTTCCGAAGTGCATTTACGGTTACTGAAGAACAGTTGACTGTTCTGAAATACATTTCTCTGTTTCTGAAGTACAACTGTCTATTCTGAAGTACATTTTACAGTTTCTGAAATGCATTTGACGCTTTCTGAAATACTCTTGGAAAAGGTGTAGTCTGGTAGGGAGATAGTCTTTAAAGGTGCCACTCGCGTTTTCGCTACTAGTGAAACACTGCTCTGACCATCATCACCTTCAAATGGCAAATAAACTGCTGCTGCATATGCTTTGGTCGAAGCATCTGAGAACCCATGAATTT
>NW_023458663.1:120228-121276 GCF_013731165.1 Rhagoletis pomonella
AAAAGGAGCACAAGCTGTCCCATAAGTCACCGCACATAACTGGTAGTGCTTCAATGGATGGCTGGGATCTTCTCTCCAAAGGATTCTTTGGAAGTCAAGATGATGCTTGGCAACCCAAATTTGGGGAAACATTTTTACAATGTCCGCCGTAAAAACAAATCGATGAAGACGGAATTTTAAACAACCAGCGAACAAATTTCGATAAATGTTAGGCCCAACCTGTAGTACGCTATAGTGATGTGAATAGTATCGAGTATCGAATAGTATGTATTTGATACTGTTTAGCAATTTGACTAGTATTGAAAAAATTATATCGATACTTCGATACTCAATCATCATCGTTAAAATATCGGGTTGCAAAATACAATTTTGAGGAGCAGTGTATAACCAGGTTTCAAAATGATAATTTACCGGAACACATCGTGGATCAAACAAACGGCAATTCTCTTTGGAGGGATTTTGATAAAAAATCTAAGTAAGCTCACAAAAGTTTTTTAGCGTCTGCCATAGTTGAGGGTAATCAATATATTCAGGAATATTTATTGGAGAGACATCGAGATCCGCTCTCGTGGTGGAAAGAATGGGAAAAATATATCCCCAAATAGCTGAAATAGTTAAAAATTATTTATGGTAAGTACTAAAGGTAACAACACAGTTTCTATGCAATGTTTTGATTGAAAACATTTTTACTAAAAAAGAGTCACTATAAGTATTAGTTTTCGTATACCGGATTTTTAACGGAATAATGTAAAAGTATCGAATACATTTATTAATACTTGTTTTCAAAGTATCGAGTATCGATCGATACTTGAAAGTATCGAAAATGTACATCACTAATACGCTATTCAATGAAACGCCCTTAGAGTCAGCAAAGGATCCATCAAAAACTACCCTCAGTTTTTTCCCGAGCACGGGATGGTGGGGAATATAAAATAACGAAGCCTCTTCTAGGGTACATTGGAATGGTTGCACTTCACACATATGACCCAGCGCTTCGTACTGTCGCATAAAATCAATATACTGAAGTCTCAATGTGGGGTTTCTAAGT
>NW_023458663.1:121376-122709 GCF_013731165.1 Rhagoletis pomonella
GAGCACGGGATGGTGGGGAATATAAAATAACGAAGCCTCTTCTAGGGTACCTTGGAATGGTTGCACTTCACACATATGACCCAGCGCTTCGTACTGTCGCATAAAATCAATATACTGAAGTCTCAATGTGGGGTTTCTAAGTAAACGTTTCTCCATTGAATAGAATCGTGTAGGGTATCCGAAAAGGTTGGCATATTTTCTTTAAATGGAAGGTTCACTGTATATTTACCATCGGGTTCACGACTCGTTGTATGCAGAAGTGTTATTCAACTAACGAGCCGTCTGGATCGACACATTTGGGAAGATAAACCTCTTCAAGCTCCCAAAACCTTTGAAGTGCTTTGTCAATGTTTATTGCCGTTACAAGTGATATGGTCGAAGAACTTTCTTTCTCGACAGCAATTGATGTAACGACCCATCCGAAAATTGTGGAAATAGCTATAGGGTTGCCAAAGGCGTAAAATTTTTTCTTACAATCGAAAATAACTTATTAGTATTATTGGGATCCTAGCAGGATATCCATCGGCAAAGATACATTAAAAGACGGATCAGCAAGTTCAATATCTTCTAACCCGCTTTCCAAACTTCTGTTGACAGTTGTTTCCGATAGAGGTGTAGTTATGTTGCTTAGTACATGTACTTGTGCTAATAAGTTATTATTTAGCAAGGAATGAAACCGATTCAAAATAACGTTCCGGTTTGGGTTTCGGTTTTGCCAAGTGTTTCGGTTTCGGTTTTGGTTTCGTTCTTCAAAATTTATTTCGGTTTTGGTTTCGGTTTTTCACAGAAATTTTGTTGATATTATTTAAATCACAATGTCTTAAACGTTGAGGAAAGAAAATCGAAAATTACAGTTCAGTGATAATATCAACACTAGGTTCTTTCCCTAACAATCCGGACCGGATTTGGTAATTAGAGAACAAGAGAAACATTTTCTTTCAAAAATGGAAGAAAGTTCAGAAGTACGGAAGCGCAAAAACCCACATTTCGTGCCCACAAGTCGAGAAACAGCTGATTCACGTTGTTCTTGTTTTTGTCACTTATACCATGTTCTGACCGACATCGGAAACATGTTTTCGTTGCTAAAACTGGTTTTCGACCTAAAACTTGTGTTTTCGTCCATATAAAATCTGTTAAACGAAAACCAGTTTTCGCTGAAAACTACTTGAAAACTCACTTTCCACTCATTCCAATCGGTGTCTTCACTAGTTTTTTTCGATTATTTATCGAAGTGGAAGTCATATTTTAACATCTTTAATACGCCATTTCGGATTTATTGTTAATTTCCTGGCCAAAGCAAAATAAGAATGAAAGTTAAAGGTTGTAAATGAAA
>NW_023458663.1:122809-131435 GCF_013731165.1 Rhagoletis pomonella
CGGGCTCGCTGAAATCCGACTACTTCTTCGGCGGCGGTACTTAATGAGTGGGAAATGTGGTTCCACTGCTCGCATATGTCGGTTTGTTGAAGAGTGCTCTCTGAGAGCAGGTGTGAGAGTCGAGTAGCGAAAGCGCTGGCTGTCTGTTGTGATTACAGCTTTTCGACGTTAAGCTTTCCTTGCATATTCGGGCGCACATTTTTTGCTACACAGAGGCGTGTGCGTATCTTCGCTGCAAAAAGATAGTGGTCCGAGTCGATGTTTGGGCCTCGGAGTGTACGTACGTCCAAAACACTGGAGGCATGCCTTCCGTCTATCACAACATGGTCGATTTGGTTTCTCGTTTTTCGATCCGGAGGCAGCCACGTAGCTTGATGAATCTTTTTATGCTTGAACCTAGTACTGCATACTACCACGTTTCGGGCCCCGGCGAAATCGATCAGCCTCAATCCGTTCTCGGATGTTTCGTCGTGGAGGCTGAATTTTCCGACGGTGGTTCCAAAGATCCCTTCCTTGCCCACCCTGACATTGAAGTCGCCAAGCACGATTTTGATATCATGACGGGGGCAGCGCTCGTACGTGCGCTCCAAGCGCTCATAGAAGAGATCCTTGGATGCCTCATCCTTCTCTTCCGTCGGGGCATGGGCGCAGATGAGCGAGATGTTGAAGAATCTCGCTTTGATGCGGATTGTGGCTAGACGCTCGTCCACCGGGGTGAACGACAGTACTCGGCGACGGAGTCTCTCTCCCACCACAAATCCAACACCGAATTTGCGCTCCTTTACATGGCAGCTGAAGTAGACGTCGCAAGGCCCCAGACATTGTTTGCCTTGCCCCGTCCAACGCATTTCTTGGATGGCGGTGATGTCAGCTTTTGTCCTTACGAGGACATCAACCAGCCGGGCAGAGGCACCTTCCCCATTAAAGGTCCGGACATTCCAGGTGCATGCCCTCAAATCGTAGTCCTTTAAACGTTTGCCGTGGTCGTCATCATAAGGGGGGGTCTCATCCGAGGCTTTGCCTGGCTTCTTCACTGGAAGTGGTTTTTACGTGGCGGGTCCCAAGCCCAGCGCACAACCCATTGCTGGGACGGGGGTGGTTTCGCAACCAAATACACGTTTATATAGCGAGCCGCTTGCTCCAAGAAGACACCCGCTTGCAGCCGCACCTACTGGTGAACAGACGCTGCAGACTTCAGTGAGCCCTTAAACCGAAAAAGTCAGAGTGGCCCCACCGAAGCTCCATCTCTTTCTGCCGTGACGCAAGGCTCCACTCGGATTGGTTACCGCATCTAGCACATGGGTTGCTCACGTTGCCCAGAGTGCGCGAACGAGGACGCAAGAGTCGGGATTGAGTATAGCCATGCAACTCTAACTGCATACCCAGCGCAACGACTATACCCCATTGCACTCTTCGATCGCAAGTCTAAAAACTTAAAGAAGGTTGTTATGTTCAATCCACCTTCGCCTTGACTCAGGATCTAAAGGGTGAACACACCAAAACTGCGACACTTTGGGAAGCTTATAACTTACCCAAAACGAATTCAATATTTTGAAATTCAAATACCATCATGTGGTCAACCTTAGTTGGACATAGAAGAAATTTCATTTGAATTTGATTCCCAGTTGAGTTAAAATGGCAACCGAGTTAGAAACGAGACAAACCATTTTGCACGAGTTTATAAATGATCCGGCCTTAAGTACACGCAAAATTGCTAAAAAATTAAAGATTGCACTATTCGACAGTTTGCAGGGTTTTAATCGGTACAAATAAGGCCTGGCAGTTACGAGAAAACCAGGGAGCGGGGGTTAGCATGGTCAAAGTGATAAAAACAGTGCTCGGAAGGTCCTCAGTGCGTTTTCGCGAAATCCGAAGATTTTGTCGCGTTATGTTGCAAAATCCGTACGCAGATGGCAGTTTTTCGTACAAAAGGTAAAGCGGAAAGCTTCATTGGGATGTTCTACAGCTCAACCAGCGCCAGGCCGAGGCGCAAAGTAGAATGTTACAGCGAAATCCCGCACTCGGAAGTTGTATGAATTCTAAATTAAAAAATACAACTGCATTGTTATGGACTACGAAACCTACTGCTATAAAAATTCAAAATATATTGCAGGTCAAGATTTTTATACTGGTGCAAGTCGTCAAGATGCCCCTGAAAGTTGTAAGCTGAAAATGAAGTCCAAATTTCCAAAAAACCACATGGTTTGGCAAGCTATTTGATCCTGTGGCCGTAAGAGCAGCCCTTTTTTTCCCATCCGGGACAATGAATGATCAAGTTTATCGCGATGAGTGCATCAAAAGGCGTCTTCTGTCATTTATCAACAGATAAGGAGTAGGCCACTGTTCTAGGCGAACGTGGGAACCTGCCACTATGCCAAGGACACATTGCCGTGGTATAATGCAAATATGTAACATCAATTTTGTACCTCACGACTGCAATCCACCCAATAGCCCAGAGCCACGTCCTATTGGGGAATATTGGTCAATTGTCAAAGAAATCTTGCAGAAAACAGGTGAAACAGTGAAAAATATTGAAGAGTGCAAAAGAAAGTAGTTGTGCGCATCGCGTAAAGTCGATGATGCAGTCGTGCAGAACATGATGGCGCATGTGCGATGAAAATGCCGATCACTTGCATATGGAGCAAATAATAACTAATATTTTAACATTTTAATAACATCTAAACTTCCAAGTTATATAATACAAAAAAAAATAATTTCAAAGCCTGCTAGTTTGTTTCTGGTAGTAATTTCTAAGTGTCGCAGTTTTGGTGTGTTCACCCTTTAGTTTAGTTTCGACCAGATGAATTAACCAGCAGTCCCTGTCACTCCGGGAGAAGGCATCTAATCCACGGATGACTGCGTTTGCTCCATCAGAAATCTTTCGAAGACCTGATGCATTCTCTTGAGTAACATAAATGATTCGATAAACTAAGCGACAATGTGGCGAGGTCGATCATAACGCTCATTTAACCGATTCCACGCGGTGTCATAGGAACTCTCTGTAACAGGAATATGTATTAGAATTTGAGCAGCATCATCTTTGAGGAGTGATTTTAAATAATAAAATTTTTGAGTGTTAGTAAGATTAGGTTGCGTATGAATTGCGCTAATAAACAAATCTTTAAATGACCGCCAAGCCTTGTATTGTCCGCTGAAGGGAGGAATGACGATGTTGGGTAGGTTATTTTCCTTAAAATCATTTTTTAATGTTGATGCCGCCGAAACATGTAGTAAAATTTTGGTTTGTTGCTCTATGAGTCTGGTCAGGGTGTCACAGTCTTCCTTGGGGATTGCTGGCATTAGCGAAGAGCGTAATGCGCGAAGTCGACCACGTGCAAACATAACCTTCTCTTCGTAAATGGTTAAAGTCTACATCCGGGTCTGAATAATCCGGATCATAGCTAAACTCGTAAATTGCGGTAGTGACGATTAAAAACTCTTCCCAAAGCTCGTGCAATCGATCTAACCGTGCTCGTACATCTTCAGGCTGACAATCTACAGGTGGCTTATCAGCATATGCACCCAACCGCGAGATGGAACCTTTTATTCGTCCTCGCAGCTGCACTAATTCTGCCCAATCTCTCTGCATCTTAATGTGTCTTTCCGTGAGCGCGATGCGGATCGAGGGACTAGCTTCTGGCGATGAATTGAAGACTTAAATGTATCGCCAGATCGAGAAAAAAAGACTTGAAGTGTTTTGTTAAATTCTTAATTCGATCGAAAAGAAAAGGTTCAAGTGACAAAATGTATACATACTTGAGCCTTACATACATACATATATATACATATGTAAGAATAAAAAGAAATAAGAGGATATGCAAGAACTGCTGATATTAGTGCTACTGTAGGGTTTGTGCATAAACCGATAATTATTTCTAGCTTTGTCTATTCAAGCAGGGCTAAAGCAGATATGTTATTTTCATAGCATTCCTCAACAGGACTAAAAAGTAGAAAATAATATTTCTCAGTCTCATAGAATTTGTTTTGATAACTTTTGATTTTGAAATTTTAGCAAAAGTCATTATAAGCAATTAATGAGATTGGAAACGAAAAAACGCGGAGCACATGCAATACAAAGAATTATATTTAATTGACAATAGTCAAACTACCTAACATAGACCTAAAATTTCTACATCGCAAGTACAAAATCTGAGATCGATTTAAAGCGATCGTCATATATCCACATATGTACATTAGACTGCATCACCAAAAAAGGTTGCGGTTTTTCCGCCGGGATTACAAAATTTATTATATTTTAAGACGTCCACCAAAATATTTTGGAAAAATATTCAGATTTAAGCGAGCTGGACCGATTTGAAAATACCACCAAATATGAAATTTTTTATGAATAAAAATAGTTTCTCCAATAGTTTCCATTTTTGGAGGTATTTTCAAATCGGTCCAGCTCACTTAAATCTTAATATTTTTCCGAAATATTTTGGTGGACGTTTTAAAATATAATAGATTTTATAATTCCAATGGAAAAATAGTACCGTTTTTTTTTTGTATGGCGAGTGATGCAGTCTAATGTACATACATATACATACTTTTCATATCAATTCAAGTCTATTACATGCGCCCCACGCTTTTCATTTTCAATCGCATAAATTGTTTATAATTACTTTTGCTGAACTTTCAAAATCAGAAGTTATCAATACCAATTCTATGGAACTGAGAAATATTATTTTCTACTTTTTAGTCCATTTATAAAAGCGTGGTATATTAAAAAGTTGTTTCATTTTATTTATTTTCTACTTTTTAGTATTGTCTGTATAATATTTTGCAATAGATATTAAAATAATTCAACGATATTAATAGATTGGTGCACACACATGCATATATGTATGTATGTACATTAAAGTTGCGGTTTTTCCGCCGGGATTACAAAATTTATTATATTTTAAAGACGTCCACCAAAATATTTCGGAAAAATATTAAGATTTAAGCGAGCTGGACCGATTTGAAAATACCTCAAAAAATGGAGTTTTTTATGAATAAAAATAGTTTCTTAAAAAACTTTTTGAAAAAAGTCCCCTCAGATGACAAAACAGATTACGCTTAAAAAATCTGCATAAAAATATTAACAAATCTTTTCAACGGAATCGTAATAATGAGGTTTGATGCTGTTTTTTTTTACTTTTTTCAAAGATTGATTTACGAAAAGCTTAAATAACTGGGCCAAAACTATTCCGATTTAGACTTATGGGACCTCGGTAGAAAGGCTTTTTCCCACTATTTTTATTTATGTGCAAAAAAGTCATTCGTGTGCCAATTTTTTTTTTTTTTTTAAATACCAACACATCTTAATTCAACTTTGAATGAGCTTATTAGGGTGAGAAAATATCTTTCCAATGATACCTCACAAGTCCAAATCGGAAGAGTTTGGGTTCAGCTTTTTTATACCAATCTTTGAAAAAAGTTAAAAAAAAGCAGCATCAAAAATCTCATTATTACGATTCCGTTCAAAAATTTTTTTTATATATTTTTATGTAAATTTTTTAAGCTTAAACCGTTTTGTCATTTGAGGGGATTTTTTCAAAAAACATATTTCAGAAACTATTTTTATTCATAAAAAAACTCCATTTTTGTAGGTATTTTCAAGTCGGTCCAACTCGCTTAAATCTTAATATTTGTCCGACATATTTTTATTTATTTATTTATTTATTCAATAGTAATCTAGCTCAATAAAGTTGCTTACAGACTACATGGAGATAAAATATATCATACAATAAATCTAGCTTCATTTAACAATAGTTTGAAAGCAGGCTTAGACATAGAAAAATCTATGGCTAAAGAATTTGAGAGAACATTGAATTCTTTCAAAGCTCTAAAGATTGGAGCATTAGAAGCATAGAGAGTACGGACACGTTCAGTATAAAAAATATCTGAATTACGAAGGGTTCTGTTAGGAATATGGAAGCAAATGCATTCGAGTAAATACGGTGAATCAATCACGCCATTAATTATGTCAAAGACAAAGGTGAGCGAGAGAATTGTTCTCCTGCATTGAAGAGATTTCAAATTTATTAGCGCACATCTAGCTCTATATGGCGGAATTGGCTCGTCGAAATTCAATGATCGGAGCGCAAAGCGTAAAAACGAGCCTCTTAATGTGGCACTCATAATAAGGTCTCCAAATAAAGCAAGCATATTCCAGCTTGGAACGTACAAGCGACGTGAACAACAGCTTTAACGTGTAGGGATCCGTGAAATCAGAGCTAAAACGGCGAATAAAAGCAAGCACTGAGTACGATTTGGCATTGGTGTAATTTAAGTGACTATGAAATAAAAATTTCGAGTCAAAGACTACACCTAAGTCAGTTAACTCATTACGAGTGGATAGTCGAGTACCATCAATATAGTATGAAGTAGGGGTTATACAATGAAGTTTGGAGAATGATAGGTGGAAACATTTGCTTATATTAAGCTGTAAGCCGTTGGTACGACACCAAGCTGAGACATTGTCGAAGTCAAACTGAATCTTGACGGAATCAGAGGAGTTTGCAATGGTGGAGAAGATCTTCAAACCATCAGCATATAAAAGAAATTTGGAGTGCATAAAACACGACGATATGTCATTGATAAAAATGACAAAAAGCAAAGGGCCTAAAATGCTACCTTGTGAAACTCCAGAAGAAGCAATAAATGAGCTGGATAGCGCGTTGTCAACAACGACTACACATTTGCGATGATGCAGGTAGGATTTTAACCAACATAAAAATGTTGAGTGAAAACCTAAACTTGCTAATTTGGAAATCAAAAGTGAATGATCTACTCTATCGAAAGCTTTTGTGAAGTCGGCATATATAGTATCGACTTGAAGACGGTTGCTAAAAGCCGACATGCAATACTCAGAAACAGTTGCTAAGTTAGTTACAGTGGATCTGCCGGACATAAAACCGTGCTGGTTATTGGAGATGAAATGCTTAACTGTAAAATATAACTTCTGCTTTACTATATATTCAAATAGCTTTGATACAGTTGATAACTTGGCAATGGGCCTGTAGTTGGCAACATCGTTTTTGTTACCACTTTTAAAAAGAGGGCTGATGAAGGTTTCCTTCCAGGCATCGATAAACTCGCCACACTCAAGTGATTTATTGAAAATTATTAAAAGTGGAACCGCAGAAGCCAAACAGTTTTTAAGAAGTAAAGACGACAGGCCGTCAACATCAGTCTGCGAAGATGTTTTGATGTTCAAAATGCCTTCAACTACATCATCAAGAGATAAAGAGAGCTCTCCAAAATTAATAGGAGAATCTACAGTTGAAAAGCAACTCCTACAAGTTTCTGACTGTGTTACAAAATTTGCGCGGAAAAAATTAGCAAAAAGGTTGGCTGCCTCAGGTGGTGATGAAGCATGTGCCCCATTAAAAAAAAACTTCTGACGGAATACTAGAGCAGGTTTTTTTCGAATTGACATAGTTTCAAAAAGACTTTGGATTTACTTTAATATCTGATTCGAGCTTACGAACGTATCTCCTCTGAAGGTTTTTACCAAGCTGTTTGAACTCTCTAGAATAGTGAAGGTATTTGTCTCTATAAGCAGATGCTTTAGTGGATTTAAATTTTTTGTAGTACTTATTCCTCAAATTATTTAGCTTCTTAAGTTCCTCTGTATACCAAGGAATCCTATAACATTTTTTTTTCTTAGCGGTATATTATTCAAACAAATTTCATTAACTTTATTTTTAAAAACAGAATAAGAGTCAGCAACGTGAACTCTAGAAAGTAATGCATCCCAGTCTACATAAGAAATTTCTTGATTGACAACATCAAAATTGCAACGATTAAAACTGAAACTAGGAGCTTGATTATCCGTACAAATACTCTCATAGTTATAGAATTGAAGATCAAGAATAAGCGGAACGTGATGTAAACCGGGACACGAAACCGGATCAAGACACTCATTTAAAACAAAATTCATATTGTCGTTAATAAAAATTAGATCTAAAGTTCTAGCTAACTTATTAGAGAAGCTATTTATCTGAGCAAAATTAACGCTTAACAAATTATCAATAACATATGATTCCGAGAAACTGTTCACATTTTTTGGAAGTAAAGTGTCACCTATAAATGACCATTCCACATTCCGTAAATTAAAATCTCCGAGAATACAGAAATTAACACCATCGTGACTGCGAGCTATATCGACTATGTGGTCCACATGCGCTTTATAAAGTGAGTCCGCGCTAGACGGAGGAATGTATGAAGCGCAGATAAGTAATTTGGAGATGCCTTGTATCGAGACACAGAGTTGGTCTAAAAGGGAATCCGTATTGCTCAGACTCACAAACGATGAGCGAAACCGGCGGTGAACTGCAATGAGAACTCCTCCTCCTCTCGAGAGACCAGTTTTAGAATAATCACGATCTTTGCGATATACAGTATACAAGTTGGAGTTAAAGAATTCACCGTCATTAAATTCCGAGGTCAACCATGTTTCAATAAGGACAAAGATATCATAATCCGTATGCGAGCTCATATTCAAAAGTGCGTTTGATTTTGTTCGCAGGCCGGAAACATTTTGAAAATAGATCTTGAGATGCTTCAAATGAAAATTTGCTGGAGCAAGAGCATCATTAAGTACCGCCGCCGAAGAAGTAGTCGGATTTCAGCGAGCCCG
>NW_023458663.1:131535-133342 GCF_013731165.1 Rhagoletis pomonella
AAAAAAATCATTGCAATTAACACATTGAATTTTATGCTGCTGCGATCGCTCGACTTTTTGCCCACATAGACACGGCATTTTTTAATTAGAACTAATAGATTTGATAAGAGTCACTATCTCACGAACTTCAAATCACAAAGTTTACAAAGCCATAGGCATAAAAAAGTAAACAGCTTAACAGTTTTAGCACACAGAGAGCGATCAAAAACACGTCCGCACATAACGAAAGCCATACATACATTTTGGTGGGCGTCTTAAAATATAGTAGATTTTATAATTCCAATGGAAAAATAGTACCGATTTTTTTTTTTTTGTATGGGGAGTGATACAGTCTAATGTAAATACCTACATACGAACATTAATTTATTTCATTTAAAGAAATGACGTGTCGTCCATTTCCCTGTAGCGTATGTAGTGCATATTTTTAGGTGCAATAAATAACTACTTGCAGCGAGGCATCATCTACCTCTTGAGTTTGGATATGATACCAGGCGACGAGATTGATATCTAGACTTTTATAGGATCTTTGCAAAGCAAAGGTTTTATAGAAATGAATGGTGTCTGGACACACAACATTGCAAGTTGGTAAAAAACATTGTAAAATATCTGATCTAATGGACTTTTGCGTACTAATAACTTCAGAACTTAGGACTTCACAATATAATCGAGATTCGAACTATCATCAGACCACTCGTTAATTGGGCTCATCTACTGAATTACCATTGACGCAGCTCACTCAAATCATGGGATGAGTAACAAAAAAAACTGACTGCACTTCATTCTCTGATAACGTCGAATTAAACATGACAACGCACGTGCATCTTAAAACTCCTAACAACATTGAGTCTGCGATTATATATTTAAATGACGTAATAAACGGCGCAACCTTTAGCTCTACCAAAAAAAAAATCGTTTGTACTTAGGTGAACACAGGAATCGTAATTTTAACAACATCAAATAAAGCAACACATATTTCCACTAGTCTTCTTTATTGATTGCTTCACAGACAACCTTATTATTTTTCTGACTAGAACTTTTAAACAAGCAGTGTGTTCTTAACTTGTGTACATGTAACAAAGTTTTTCATGTAGGTTGTCGACCCTGCCGCGTAACAGCACAGCAAACACAGTCTCTAACTTTAGAGAAATTTGGATTTCTACATTAGATAACTAGGGTAATTCTCTAATCGTTCTCGAGTCGACGACGAAGTTAGAAAACTACATTAGAATTCGATTCGAGAACGACTAGAGAAACAACGCAAATTCAAATAAATGTAAATAAGCCATATTCCAAATGAATGAATCATAAATTATTTTTAATTCCAATTAATTCATTATTATTTTATTGCGACACATTTAATAAAAATTTTACAAACAAGGCATTTTATTTAATAAAGCAAAACAGCAGTTTGAAATTCACATTCGAATCCCATTAGAGATCAACAATAGAATTCGATTAGAGAATTAATATTTTCTCGAGTCGAGAACTAGTCCCATTTTTGTTGAGATCGCTATGATTCTCGATAGTTTTTCGAGTCGTTCTCTAACGTTTGAGATTGGAGAATGCGGCTAGTCCTCAATGTTTGCTGGGAGTATAATGTTTGGCAAATGTAAATAAGGATTAAAATTTAAAAACTAATTAATACAACTAAACTAAAATCTGTGGTAAACTAACAATGATATACTGTTTTCGCAAAATCGATAAAGGACGCTTTCATTTCTCAAAAAAAAACTGGGTAACAGGTTTTCGTCGTCACGCTGTACAGATGGTTAAAAGTTTCAGTATGTTTGGAACGCGCCACGCCCCC
>NW_023458663.1:133442-137864 GCF_013731165.1 Rhagoletis pomonella
TGTACTTTGTTGACAATAGCGGTTGCGTGCGCAGAGAAGGAGAGCAGGCTGTCGAATGTTACTCCGAGTATTTTGGGGTTATTCACCGTCGGAATTGGTGTGTCATCGACGTGAATCCCCAGCGGTAGCCTGACCTCCTTCGTCCAGGTTGTGAACAGGGTCGCGGAGGATTTCGTAGGGGAGAGGGCTAGACACTTTGCAGTGAAGAAGCGAGAAAGTTCGGAGAGATAGCCGTTTACTTTCAAACACAGGTCATCAATTCCATTCCCAGTCGCCATGATCGAGCAGTCGTCGGCATAGGAGACAATCGAGACTCCCTCTGGTGGTTGAGGGAGCTTTGAAATATAAAAGTTAAACAGTAGCGGGGAAAGGACACCACCCTGAGGAACCCCCTGTTTTATTTTACGCTGCTTACTCGTTTTGTCTCTAAATGTTACCGACGAATATCGACCACTCAGATAATTTGCCGACCACCGTTTGAGCCTCTGTGGGAGAGAGGAGGCCTCTATATCTTCTAGCAGCGTGGAATGGCAGACGGTGTCAAACGCCTTTGACAAGTCCAACGCTACTAGAATCGTTCTCTCACAGGGACGGTTACGGTTTAGGCCACGAGTTATCTGAGTGTTTATGGCGTTAAGTGCTGTTGTTGTACTGTGCACTTTTCGGAAACCATGCTGATGCTTCGCTGGGGTCAGGTGATTTGTGAAGTACGGGAGTAGCAAGGCCTCGAGTATCTTCGCTACCGGGGAAAGGAGTGTAATCGGACGATACGAATCTCCTTTGTTGGCGGGTTTCCCCGGTTTGAGCAGTGGGACCACTCTCCCCACCTTCCAGATGTCTGGGATGATGAGAGTGGCCATTGACAGGTTGAGGACCTCCGTTAGGTACGCTACCCCCGCAGGACCCAAATTTTTCAGCATCAGCATGCATATTCCGTCGGGACCCATGGCTTTGGAGGCTTTCGCCTTCCCGATGGCCACCTGAACTTCACCGCAAGTGAAAGCAAGGGGGGCACAATTTGTTGGCAGTTTGTGCAGCCTTCTGGTCACTCGACGCTTGGCTTTGTCTACCGGAGGATGCAGTATGAACTGCCGGCTAAAATAGCTCGCGCATCTCTCCGGGTCCGACGAAGCATGGTCGCCGAAGGAAATTTCGACTCTGTCGTCGTGCTTCGTCGGATTAGACAATGACCTCACGGTTGACCAAAGCTTTCTCACACCAGAGGTGAAATTACAAGTCTTCAGGTGCTCCTCCCACTTCTTCCGCTTATGTACGTTCACAAGTTGCCGAATCTCCGCGTTGAGATCCCTGATACGGGGATCTCCGGGATCGGCCTGACGAAGGCTATCACGCTCATCAGCTAGAACAGCCGCTTCGGCAGGGAAGTTTGGACGTGGGTCCGATATACATCCTGCCGGTATGAAGCGAGCTGCAGCAGCAGTGATAGCCCTGCGGAACTTACGTTCACCGAGGTGGACGTCGGTTGGTGTGGGGAGCGCTGCGAAGGTATTTTCAGTAAACTCCGCGTAACCTTTCCAATCAGCTTTGGAAAAGTTGATATAGGTCCGGTGTTTGGCGGAGGCAAAGTCGGTTGGTTTATCAATCGAGATGACTATGGGTAGATGGTCTGATGCTAGAGTCAGCATAGGTCGCCACGTTATGCTGTTTATCAGACCAGCGCTGACTATTGTGATGTCTGGCGAGCTACTGCAGTTACCCATAATCCTGGTGGGTGCGTCGTCGTTCATTGTGCAGAATGTCGAATCATCTATCTGCTCAGCCAAGTCTGTTCCCCTACGATCGTTTGACAGGCTTGAGTGCCAAAGATCGTGGTGCGCATTAAAGTCACCTACTACCATACGGTTTTCACCTCTGAGGAGCGCACCTATATCAGGGTGATATCCTGCCGGGCAGCAGGTGACACGGGGGTATGTAAATGTTAAATATTTCGAGCTCGACATCGCCTGACCGGATAGCGATGCCCTGACATTCTAGGGTGGTATCCCTGCGGTCGATGTCTGCTTCGATAAGACGATACTGCACGGTGTGGTGCGTGATGAACGCTAAGCCACCACCATTATCTCGCTCGCGATCTCGACGGTGCACGTTGTACCCGGCGCAATTCAACAAAGTTGAATTGCTGTGCAGCTTCGTCTCTTGGACCGCAGCTATTAATATACCATGCCGACACATGAAGACGGTTATCTCCTCAATCTTGCTCTGTAGCCCGTTACAGTTGAATTGGAGGAGCTTCATGTGGTTCGGGAGACGTGTCGTGATGTGGGGTGTGAGTGAGGTGTATGTTCTTGCCGCCGTTGGCTGTGTGTGCTGCTGAGGTGGTTGCCGCCCTGTGGTGGTGGTGGGGGGCGTCGCAATTGACGTCTGCGACCGAGCAGCACAGCACGGGCCCTCGAAATTCCCCGTCCAATCTCGCGTGGTACACAGACCTGAACATGCCCTAAAGTGGCACCAGCCAAGGCAGGTGTTGCACTTGACTGATGTCACATTACGGAATATTCTGGTCTGACATACCGTGCAGATTGTAGGGGGAACCAGGAGTTGTTGGCGGCGGCGTGTGGGTGGTGGTGTGGTTGTGTGAGTTGTGTGAGTTGTGTGGTCTGTGGTGGCTGTGGTACGGTCTGTGGTGTTATTATGTTGTTGTGTAGTGGCGACTGTGTGTGGTTGCTGTGTGAGTGTGTGGGGCTGCACAGGCGGACTATCGTTTGCCGTGGAGGCTGCTCTGTTTGAGCAACAGGGGGCCACGTAAGACGCGGTCCACTGTCTGTGTGTCCGTAGTCCCGAGCAGACCCTGAGGTGACTCCACCCCTCGCAGGCATTACACTTGACTGAGGTGGAGTTGTGGTGTAATCGTCTTCGGCATACACAGCAGGTGTATATTTCTGGCCCAGGGTTTGACTCGATGCCAGCCCTGAGTAGGAGAATGCGTAGTGAATGTTGCCCTATGGACGGACAACTTCTGAGATACTTCGCCGACCTAAACGGGGTTAGATCGCCGAAACAACAGCCCTTGGTCGGGTGAAACCCGAGTCATTCCGGTACGTAGAACCGGCTGTCGTGGGAATGAGTTTCTGTTTCGGGTGTTCTTTGCTGGTTCTTTGCGACACCCGGTGTTGTCAGTGTTCCGGTGTTGAACTAAGGTGAATTAATACAAGGTGGTATCGGTTGGGCAAAACAAGCCAAGTTCAAAACCCAAAAATACAACAAACACATAATTTTCACATTCAGAAGAGCCGCGGCAAATTTTAGAAACACCACCTTGTAAAAATTCGCCTTGTGCTGCACATTTTACAAGTGACGCTTCGCTTTGTGTGTTCATTGCGCCGCCCAGTGTTGTTAGTGTTCCGGTGTTGCTGGCGCCATTGCGTCACAGAGTTGTGAAAATCGGTATCGGCGCCAGTAACTCAGTTCTCGGTATCAGCGCAATGGCGCGGCGCCGCACTGTGTTACCCACGGCTAGTCCGATTTACTTGAAACTTCGCTCGTATGTAGATTTTTTCCTGGATTGATCTATTCGAAAAAATCTTCGTTATGGTCCGATTTGCTTGAAATTTGGCACTTAGGTAGCTTATTGCCTGGATTAACATACTAATAGGATAATTTTTTCAGATAGATGGACCAGGGACCGACCTATTAGAATAATTTTATTTATGGTCCGATTTGCTTGAAATTTGGAAGGTAGGTAGATTTTTGCCTAGATTAGCATAAAGGATCATTTTTTCCGGCAAGTTGACCAGGGACCGTTATAGTCCGATTTGGTTGAAATTTGGCACTTAGGTAGCTTATCGCCTGGATTAACATACATATAGGATAATTTTTTCAGATAGATGGACCAGGGACCGATTTATTATAAAAATCTTAATTATGGTCCGATTTGCTTGAATTTTGGTAGGTAGGTAGATTTTTGCCTAGATTAGCATAAGGATAATTTTTTTCGGCAAGTTGACCAGGGACCGATCTGTTCGAAAAAATCTTCGTTATGGTCCGATTTGCTTGAAATTTGGAACTTAGGTAGCGTTTTGCCTGGATTAACATACATATAGAATATTTTTTGAGATAGATGGACCAAGGGCCGATCTATTGGTAAAATCTTATTTATGGTCCGATTCGCTTGAAATTTGGTAGGTAGGTAGATTTTTGCCTAGATTTGCATAAAGGATCATTTTTTTCCGGCAAGTTGACCAGGGACCGATCTATTCGAAAAAATCTTCGGTATGGTCCGATTGGGTTGAAATTTGGCACTTTGGTAGCTTATTGCCCAGATAACCATATATGATCCTTTTTTGGTAAGTGGAGGAGGGACCGATCTATTGGAAAAAATCGTATTTACGGTCCGATTTGCTTGAAATTTCGCATGTATGGAGCTTTTTGCTTAGACTAGTATTTCTATAGGATCCTTTTTTT
>NW_023458663.1:137964-138741 GCF_013731165.1 Rhagoletis pomonella
TAAATTAATTTTTGTACATGTAGATCGGTCTACTTACCTGAAAAAAAGGATCCTATAGAAATGCTAGTCTAGGCAAAAAGCTACCTACATGCGAAACTTCAAGCAAATCGGACCCTAAATACGATTTTGTCGAATAGATCAGTCCCTCCTCCGCTTACCGGAAAAAGGATCTTATATGGTTATCTGGGCAAAAAGCTACCTACATGCCAAATTTCAAGCAAATCGGACCATAATTAAGATTTTTCGAATAGATCGGTCCCTGGTGAACTTGCCGGAAAAATGTATCCTTATGCTAATCTAGGTAAAAATCTATCTACCTACCAAATTTCAAGCAAATCGGACCATAATTAAGATTTTTCTAATAGATCGGTCCCTGGTCCATCTATCTTAAAAAAATAATCCTATATGTATGTTAATCCAGGCAATAAGCTACCTAAGTGCCAAATTTTAACCAAATCGAACTATAACGAGGATTTTTTCGAATAGATCGGTCCCTGGTCAACTTGCCGGAAAAAAATGATCCTTTATGCTAAGCTAGGCAAAAATCTACCTACCTACCAAATTTCAAGCAAATCGGACCATAAATAAGATTTTTCTAATAGATCGGTCCTTGGTCCATCTATCTGAAAAAATTATCCTATTTGTATGTTTATCCAAGCAATAAGCTAGCTAAGTGCCAAATTTCAAGCAAATCGGACCATAACGAAGATTTTTTCGAATAGATCATATATGTTAATCCAGGAAAAAAATCTACATACGAGCGAAGTTTCAAGTAAA
>NW_023458663.1:138751-139816 GCF_013731165.1 Rhagoletis pomonella
AACGGGTTCAGGCTCTACAAGAAAGAGATTGCCTGTCGAGGTTTAGATTTTGCCGTGAAATGTTGCCAATGCATGAATCAGACCCCAACTTTTTTAATAAAATAATTTGGAGCGATGAATCATCATGCAAACTTGATGGTTATTTTAATTTACATAACCTTCACAGTTGGCAGATAGAAATGAGAGAAGATCGTGCGCAGTACCGGTACAAAATAAATTTATGGTGCGGTATTTTTAATTGTCAGATATTGGGACCTGTGGAACTGCCGCCAACGCTCAACTCTCACAGTTATTTAGAGTTCCTTCAGGAACGGCTTCCAACTCTTTTAGAAGATGTAACCTTAAACCTGCGGCGAAGACTATGGCTGCAAAATGACGGGTGCCCTGCTCACTACGGGCGTGAAGTAAGAGCTTATTTAGACGAAACTTATCCTCCCGATGGATTGGACGATACGGGCCAATCACGTGGCCCGCTCGATCGCCAGACCTGAATCCATTCGTTTTTTTCTACTGGGGCTGTCTTAAGGACAAAATTTATTCAATAACAATTCAAAACGAAGAGCATTTGCGGGTACAAATAAATGGAGCTGCTGCTGAGATAGCGCAATTGAGTTTAAGATCTCTAAAAGCGTTTTTTCTTAAAAGGTGCCGAGCTTAGAAGAGTAGAAGGTCGCCAATTTGAGCAAATTTTATCAATAAATGAATAAATTTTTCTTCAAACGACTCATGTATATTTTATTTCACGTGAACCCATCCTTCACAAAAAATATTGATAGATATAGCCCTTGTTATAGACTCTAGTCCGAATTCCGGTAAGTAACATAAAATAATGTCAGGAGCATTTAGTAATGTACCTTTGTACTATTTAGCATGTTATTGGTCGGTAACAAGACCAACTTAAATTTAAATCTATTAAATACATTCTAGCGTGTCTAAGTCCTTTACCCACAAAAGCGGCTATAACTTTTTTCTATTCGAAATAATAAGAGTGGCACCTTTCTGAAATATTTATTAAATGAGCAATTTTTTATGTAATGTAAAGTTATAGCTCAGTACATTTTTTTT
>NW_023458663.1:139916-143036 GCF_013731165.1 Rhagoletis pomonella
CTGGTGACACCGTCACCATAGTAACGCAACATGTAGCCATACGACTCAGCAACACGAGATGTGACTTGGCAGCCTACCAGTCGGTCATCACGGAGCTGTGGTCGCGAACGCACAGCTATAAGTGAGGAGCTCTTGACTTGTACACTGTTCGCAATACAAGGCTTGGCTGTTCAAAGGTAGAGTGCAGCCGCCCCACAATCAACCGTGAGCCCGCGTGACGGCGACGCACGTTCGCCCAACAGCAGAACCCCGGCGGAGTAGCGCCGGCGTCGCCCCACCACCGCGCGTCTACGCGGAACTGCAGCTGTGACCGCACAGCTACTAGTGAAGGGCCCTTGATTTGTACATGTTCGCAATACAAGGCTTGGCCGTTCAGGGGTAGAGTGCCGCCACACCTCAGTCCACCGCAAGCCCGCGCAACGGCGACGCCTGCCAAACAGAAGAAGAGCGCCGACGTCGCATAGTAGCCGAGGTCACGTAGCAGCAGAGCGCCGACGCCGTCCAATTGCAGAGCGCCGACTTCGCATGGAAGCAGATCGCCGGCACAGTAGCGCCGACGTCGCACAGTAGCAGAGCGCCGACGCCGTCCACTAGCAGAGCGCCGACGTCGCACTGAAGCAGAGCGCCGACACAGTAGCGCGACATCGCATAGGAGCAGAGCGCCGACACAATAGCGCCGACGTCGCACAGCAGCAGAACGCCGGCATAGTGGCACCGTCGTCGTCCATCAGCGGAGCGCCGACAGAATAGCGTAGACAATTCACCGTTATGAATTCATACACCGTTAATCGTATTATGTTCGTAGAAATTAAGTAGTAACACGTTTTTTAGAGGATAAAAAATAATTAAATAAAGTACTATTTGCAAAGGCCCCACAATATAAATTTATTGCAACGGACGCTGGGCACGGCGAGCATACCCCAGCATAGAAACAGAAGCGTCGGGGCCTTTACGGAAAAACTGTTCGTTACAAACTATTATTTCCTCGATTCATAAAAAAGTTCATTAGTACGGCAACCAAAAATAAATCGTAAAAACATGATTTTAAGCGCTTAAAGTCATGTTTTTGCGGAATATTTTTGGTTGCCGTACTAATGAGAGTGGTTTGTTTGGGAGCGAATTGTTCATCAGAACCCGCACGAACCATCACAACAATTTGAGCTTTCGTATGCAATTAATTTTTTCGTGCTTTCTGACGCTGAATTTCAATTATTTCGGTTTCATAGCATGGATATTCAATAACAGGGTTGCTACTCTGTATTGCGATACCAAAGAGCAATACGATGCGATAGGCGAATACATCGTAAGTAATACGCTGTGGCGATTGCCTATCGCATCGCATTTCCCTTTCCTATTGCATTACAGAATGGCCCAGAGGGTAAATTTTCGTTCTGCGTCATCGTGAAGTGAAGTGGAAAGTCAAATATTCACACCGAAATAAGTGCGGTGTGAAGTTGTTGTTTTTATCACTTCACAATAACGCAGAACGAGAATTTACCCTCTGGTGATTTTTTTTGTTGGGTATTTAAAATGACTCGTTTTTTTTTAAATAGGTGGTCTATTTGCTTGAAATTTGGCACTTAGGTAGCTTATTGCCTGGATTAAGAAACATATGGTATAATTTTTTGTGATAAATAGATAGACCAGGGGCCCGACCGATCTATTCGAAAAATCTTACTTATGGTCCGATTTGCTTGAAATTTGGCACGCAGGTAGCGTTTTGCCCAGATAACCATGTCGGATCCTTTTTCCGGTAAGTGGACCAGGGACCGATCTATTCGAAAAAATCGTATTTATGGTCCGATTTAGGCCTGGGTAACGGCGCAAATTTTTTGGCGCTGACACACTTACTCCAGCGCCACTGTCGAAATCAGCACAGTGTGTTGGCGCAATTGCGCCTCTTCAGGCTAAAGCTCATTTCCTTTATTGCCCCACGCTGCACGCTGCACCAAAGTGAATTAATAAAAGGTGATATCGGTTGAGAAAAAACTCAAGTATACCCAAGTTCAAAACCCAAAAATACAACAAACCCATCATTTTCACATTCAGAAGGACCGCGACGAGTTCTAGCTGTGCTGCACATTTTACAAGAGACACTTCTGTTTCGGGTTGTTGTTGTTGTTGTAGCGGCTACAACAACCCCGCCCAGATCGGTTGGTATCTCAGTCGTTGTCGTCAAGTTCCACTAACGGCAACCCTAGGAAGCGTGCAGCTTCTGTGGGATCTGTCCACAGGGACAGGGCCGTTAGGGTTGTCGGGTTTTCCGGGCATGCGAAGAGATGGTTCGAGTCATGTGGGGTCTGTCCGCATGCCGGACATTCGTTCGGCACATCCTCATTCAGCCTACTCAAGTAGGAGTTTAACCTGCTGCAGTAGCCGGAGCGAAGTTGAGCAAGTGTAGTGCGTGTCTCCCGAGGCAGATGAAGCTCTGTCTCGTCAATGTCCGGGGGTGGTATGCCTAGAACGGCATTCACAGGTCTAGAGTCTACATAACTCGAGACTGAGTCCCTGTGAATGCCGTTCAGGGCCTGTCTGTACGCTGTCGGGTCCAGAGGTTGCTTAATGAACCTCTGGACTTCGTCCGTCAGTTCATATAGATGCCTCCTGACGTGCCTAGGCGAGGGCTCCTCTGCAAGCAGCTGTCTGTTTGGGTGGCCACTTCTGTGGCTCCCGATCAGGAACTGCTTGCAGAGCATTATGTTGTGCTCCTTAACTGGGAGCATTTGCGCCTCGCCGTGCAAGTGATGTTCTGGCGACATCAGGAGGCATCCCGTCGCTGTCCTAAGTGCCGTATTTTGTCCCGTCTGTAGCTTCGTCCACTGCGTCCTACTAGTCCCTGGCGACCACACTGGCGCTGCGTAGTTCAAAACCGGCCGGCCTATTGCCTTGTATGTTGCCAGCAACGTTTCTTTGTCTTTGCCTCAAGTACTGCCGGCTAGCGACTTGAGGACCTTGTTGCGGCTCTGTACTTCATTGACAATAGCGGTTGCGTGCGCAGAGAAATAGAGCAGGCTGTCGAATGTTACTCCGATTATTCACCGGCGGAATTGGTGTGTCATCGACGTGAATTCCTATTGTTTTCGTATATCTCCATACCATGTTCAAGTACTCTACCATGAA
>NW_023458663.1:143046-146927 GCF_013731165.1 Rhagoletis pomonella
CCCCCTTTTCCAATAACCACAATTTTTCTCCATGAGCATGCGATTATTTTCGTATATCTGCATACCATGTTCGAGTACTCTACCATGACCACTTCCAGAGATATGATACTATATATGCACAAAAAATTTCATAAAGATCGGTCCAGCCGTTTAGGAGTTCATTAAATTTTAGTATAATAAAGTGCAAGTTGCAAGTGGCTAAGAGTTCGCGTTGATTTTTAATAATATAACAAACGCTTTTATTTCCCATTTACATAGCATGCAGAAGTGCTCGAAATGTTAACGAAAAAATTATTAAAATTAAAGGATCTTCTTGTCCAGGTATAAGGGGTAGCTGTGATTATTTCTCCACTTCTCCATCGTTTGGTTATCCACATCACTACAAATACTGTAATCAGTATCAGAGCCGTTGGCGATTTCCTCAAAGCATTGCCAAATATCCTGATCTCGCTCTTCGATAGAAGCTTTCACTGGAGTTGGGCCTTTTGCATATGATTCAGCAGGTTTCTTCATGCTACCTGATTTATATTTTCGAATTATTTAGTTCACCATCTACCCAGTTTTTGGATTTATTGACGTCAGAAAAGAAAACGAGTTTTGGAACATGTAACCATGCATATTAGTTCGATTTTAATCACATTAAAAAAAAAAAACAAGTAAGAAAGTCTTAAGATCGGGCGGAGCCGAACATTAAATACCCGGCGCATCCCCACCCTGGTGCGAAATAAAGTCAATTGACATTATTACCTTTTCAAAAGCGAAATAAAGTCAACATAAATTTGAAAATAAAGTCATTGACGCTATTTCCTTATTCAAATGGAAATAGCCCCAACAATGCTTAAAGTATGTCGATTCATAGAAAAAAATGTTGTTCTTACAATAAACATTGCCCGGTAAGTGTTGTTTTTTAATAGATGAAAAAGGTTATTGCCAAATCCTCAGTGTTGTGATATTAATCCACACACAATCATGAACTACCACCAATTGATTTTATTAAAAAAATTTTAATTACGAATGCGTAAAAACACGGTGCAAAAAACTAAACGCCTGCGCACAGCTGGAATACGAGAAATATTTGAAGAAAGAGTGTAGAAATGATCCATAACTTGCAAAACATGTTTCGTTTCCACAAAAATAAAGCGAACACTATTAAATTGAAGAAACAGTCCATGTCCAAAAACCCCGGAGGGACACTGAAAGAATTCTGTGTTTTAAATTAGCATATTTTGAACGAATTCGGAATGTCTAAGGTGGAAAAGAAACCAACTTTTCTATAAGGAAACTATTATAGAAAAAGAATTTTTCTTACACTGTATTCATGTCTCAGCAATTTGTGACGACATAATTTAAAAGCAGCTAAGGAGAATGACGACACTATTTATTAGATGTCACATTCAACGAGCCAATATGCCAGAATGCGGGTATAAACAATTATTGATTATTTAATATCGGAACCGAGATCATATAAGTTAATTGATTGGTTTTCACACACTTTTGAAACACAAATTATATGCTTTTTTACTGCAGACAAGTTGTTGCCCCAAAACACAGCAGAAATCTTCCAATCAGGGCTGGCAACTATCCTTAGTTATGAGGTGCCATACTGAGGATAAAAAAGTGCCAAATAGAAAAATAAAAGTGCCAAAAAAGGTGTCATTCCTTTTAATCATTCACATTTAGCAATAAAATAAAGCTACGTTTCCCAAACAAAAGTGCAATGATAAAATAAGATAAACCAGTTGAATAGCCTTTATAAATTAGAAAATTTTAGTTGAGAAAAAGAAGTGCACGCAATGGATTTCACAAAAATGTATTGAAATGTAATTTTTTTTTACAGAAGTGCCATTTTGGCACTTTGTGCCAAATTGCAAAATTAAGTGCCATTTGAAGTAAAGTAGGGAGAAATGGCACGGTTTGAGCCAAGTTGGCATCCCTGCTTCTAATAACTTACAAATATAAAAATGTGAAATATCGAGGGCTTGAATTCGTTAATACCCTCTATCTGCAATTTGCACAAAATCGAATTTGTGATTTTAGAAACCATCTGGGACTTATTACCTGTCGTTATATAAGGTAGCATTAATATCACTGATGACAGTTAAAGCTTAGGTGGATTTTTATATCAGAATCTCATCATTGTGAAAAGTGTGCAGATAGAGGGTATTTTATTGAATATAAGCCCTCAATGTATAAAATATATAAACATTTTATTTCAACGTATACAAAAAATAAATCTACCTGCGTTACAGCACGGCGGGAGACGGGAAAGGGAGGGCCGGAGGGGGCCGCGGCGTAGCGTGACGTGGTGTGTGCGCCGGTCTCGCGGGGTACGCGAGAATATGGGTATCAAATTGAAGGTATTTTAAAGATCTCTTATTCAAAACAAAACTATTTTTAAGAGGGTTGCCACCTATTTTGAATCGCAAGTTTATTTAATTTTTTGTTTAGAAAAAAAGGTAAAATATTACTATTCATGGGTACTAAGAGAAGTTTCTTAAACAATGCTTTCCCTATATACAAAATGTTATCCCTTAGGATAATAGTGTAAGGTTGCCACTTATTTTCGATTCTTCACAATTTATCTAAGACATCGCAATATGGATATAAAATGAAAGGTATTGTTGAGACATTTCAATTTTGTTAATTTCAATCAGCATATTTTGTGAGTATACACAGTACATATACGCTTAAGACTTGTACTATGGATTCCAGCGTATTTCGGAATGGGGTTACCACCTAAATTTTACAGTAAGAAATTTACTTTCTAGATATCGAAATCCTTTTTTTTTCAATTCCAAAATATTTTTTTAAAGCTATCCAAATCTTGAAAACTTTAAAAAGTATATGCACTCCGGGCAAAGCTCGGTCAACCTGGTACTAACTAATTAATCATAGAATGGTGATACTTAAGCGGCTTAAAAAAGGATCAGAGCTCAGGAGCAAACGATTAAGCAAATTCGTATTTGTTGAAACACGTGAAAGCTAACGTGTATGATGGAATCAATACATTTAAATGTTGTTGTTGTAGCGGCTACAACAACCCCGCCCAGATCGGTTAATATCTCAGTCGTTATCGTCAAGTTCCACTAACGGCAGCCCTAAGAAGCGTGCTGCCTCAATAGGGTCGGTCCACAGGGACAAAGGCGTTAGGGTTGTTGGGTTTTCCGGGCATACGAAGAGATGTTTCGAGTCGTGGGGTGTCTCTCCGCATGCCGGACACTCATTTGGTACATCTGCGTTTAGTCTGCTCAGGTATAAGTTTAACCTGCTGCATTAGCCAGAGCGAAGTTGGGCTATTGTGGATCTAGTCTCCAGAGGCAGATGAAGCTCCTTCTCGTCAATGTCTGGTGGTTGTCTGCCTAGAACGGCATTCACAGGTCTGGAGTCTACATAACTCGAGACTGACTCCCTGTAAATGCCGTTCAGGGCCTGCCGATAAGCTGACGGGTCCAGAGGTTGGTTAATGAACCTCTGGACTTCGTCCGTCAGTTCGCAGAGATGCCTACTGACAAGCAGCAGTTGCCTATTTGGGTGACCACGTCTATGGGTCCCAACAAAAAACTGCTTGCAGAGCATTGTGTTGTGCTCCTTGATCGGGAGCAATTTCGCCTCGTCGTGTAGGTGGTGTTCAGGCGACATCAGAAGGCATCCAGTTGCTGTCAGTAGTGCGGTGCTTTTGGCGCCTGCATCTTCATCCACTGCGTCCCCGGTGACCACAATGGTGCTGCGTAATTTAAAACCGGCCGGCCTATTGCCTTGTATGTTGCCAGCAACGTTTCTTTGTCTTTGCCCCAAGTACTGCCGGCTAGCGGCTTGAGGACCTTGTTGCGGCTCTGTACTTTGTTGACAATAGCGGTTGCGTGCGCAGAGAAGGAGAGCAG
>NW_023458663.1:147027-153054 GCF_013731165.1 Rhagoletis pomonella
GGGGGCGTGGCGCGTTCCAAACATACTGAACCCAGGTTTTTTTTTTGTTTGAGAAATAAAAGCGTCCTTTATAGATTTTGCGAAAACAGTATTTTATTGTTAGTTTACCACAGATTTTACTTCAGTTGTATCACTTAGTTTTTAAATTTTAATCCTTAAATTTTAATCCTTAATCTTTTAACCATCTGTACAGCGTGACGGCGAATAACTGTTACCCAGCTTTTTTTTTTTTTGAGAAATAAAAGCGTCCTTTATAGATTTTGCGAAAACAGTATATCATTGTTAGTTTACCACAGATTTTAGTTTAGTTGTATTAATTAGTTTATAAATTTTAATCCTTATTTACACGCAGGTCTTCGTCAGTCAATTTATTCCATATCTTCTGTAACCATAGGCTAATTATCTCCATTTTGAGTCCCTTATACTACCCATTTCGTCCAACATAAGGCCTCATACTGGAAAATCGAATAGACTCGGAACTGGTGACTAGAACTGCCATTCATTCGACCAACCCTTTACAGTTTTTTTCTTTTTTTTTGTTTTTTTTTATACAAGGCCTAAGAAAAAATACTTCTGAACAAGTAATTTTTAAGCAAAAAACAAAACCGACTACAAATCTCATATAAATATATATATATATATAAATACATATATATATATATATAAATACATACATGGGCGTAGCCAGAACGAAATTTAGGGGGGGGCCCATACAAAATAAAAAATTCAAAACCAATAACTTATTATGTACTAAAAAATTTTTTATTATAGCTTAAAATTATTGTAACCAATAAAGGTAAATATGTTGTACAAAAAACAAATAAACAGAAGTTCACAAAAGTTGATATAAAACTATTCGTCGATTTAAATTGTTAACTTTTTACTGAGCATGTTTATTTTACGAGGAGGAAGCATCGAAAGCCTAACCCCTTCCGTGTGAGACTTTAACCCAAACTAAAATTCCTACCGTCATGTACCGTTCCCCTCCCGGTACCACCGTCAAGGATTTCGTCGGGATTATAACACTGTGTGACTGATAAGGTTATAGATCTATTCTCTTCCTCTCCTTCCTTTTTGGAGCTGTAACCGCCAAAGCGATTTTGACCAACTGAAGCCTATTAGAAATGCCAAGTGAAGCCAGAATACTTTCAGAGCTGGGGCGTCGGTGTCCATTCGAACGACATGATCAAGCCAGTTGAGCCGCTGTATTTTAATACGCCACATACCAGCACGGGCATGATGAGTGATTTATAGTGTGATTTTCGTACGTCGAGAGAGGACTTTACTCCTGAATTGCCTACTCAGTCCAAAGCAGCACTTGTTGGCAAGAGCGATTCTGCGTTGGATTTCCATGCTGACATTATTACCGGTGTTAATGCTGGTTCCCAAGTAAACGAAATTCTCTACTTCCTCGAAATTATAACTGTCAAAAGTGACGTGGGTGCCAGGCGCGAATGTGCTGATTGTTTGTTTGATGACAGGAGATACTTCGTCTTGTCGTCGTTTACCACCAGACCCATTCGCTTTGCTTCCTTGTCCAACTTGGAAAAGTCAGGACAGACTTCGCGGTTTTTCTTACCGATGATATCAGTGTCATCGGCATAAGCCAGCAATTGTACGCTCTTGTAGTAAATAGTTCCTAAGCGGTTCAGTTGTGAAGATCTTATTATCTTCTCCAACATCAGATTAAAGAAGTCACATGAAAGAGAGCCGCCCTGTCTGAAACCCCGTCTGGTGGCGAAAGGCAACAGAGCAGAGCTGGTGGTATTACTCAACGTCATTTTTTACAGGCGTATGACAGACATAGCGGCATATACCTTTAAGTACTGTCGAAAGCGGCTTTAAAGTCGACAAATAGGTGGTGAGTGCGGATCATTTTCTCGCGGGTCTTTTCCAAGTTTCGGCGTACTGTGAATACCTGGTCTATGGTAGACAATACATTCGATAAGACCTTGCAACCTATGCTTAGAAGGCCGATCCCGCGGTAGTTGGTACGCAGAGCGCACTTGAATTCCAGTCGTCGGGCATGCACCTTATTACCTCCTTGCCATCGTAATTAAATAGCTCAGCTGACAGGCCGTCAGCTCAAACAGCTTTGGCACTTTTCTTCATAGTCAGGCGCTGGGATATCGACTCCATCGTAATCGACTGGGACCTCGAAGTGCTTCCGCCATTCAAAAGGGTCGAAAAGTGTTCCCTCCATAATCTGAGTACGTTCTGGACATCGGTCACTAGGTCGTCATGGTTGTTCATACAAGAGTCTTGAAACCTTCCGTAAGTCGTTCAACTCTCTGCTAAAAATTTCGGGTGTTTTTTCTGTCGGACAGCATTTCAAGCATTTTCTCACACTCGTGATCGTACCAGTAGTTAGCGAGAAATGTGGTTCCACTGCTCGCGCAAGTCGGTTTGTTGAAGAGTGCTCTCTCACAGCAGGTGTGAGGGTCGAGCGCCGAATCCATTGGCCGTCTGTTGATTGCAGCTTTTCGACGTTGAACTTTCCCTGCATTGTTGGGGGCCCTTTTTTTGCTTCTCCGAGGTTAGGTCGTATATTGGATGCATCAATATAGTAGTGCGAGTCGATGTTTGGCCCTCGGAGTGTACGTATGTACATCTAAAACATGGAAGCATGCCTTCCGTCTATCACAACATGCTCGATTTGGTTTCCCATTTTTCGATGTGGAGACATCCATGTAGCTTGAGAGAACGAAAAATGACACTGAAGATGGAACAACGCCGAAACCGGTTTGTCTCCAAACCAAATTTGACAAGGGACGACGGAAAATCGTTCCACAATACATCACACTCCTACCCTGTCGGAAACACCAACAACGAAAATGAGAATAGCTTGATGGATGTTTTTATGCTAGAACCCAGTAATACATACTGCCAAGCTTCGGGCCCCGGCGAAGTGGATCATCCTCAGCCCGCCGTTTCTATGTGGAGGCTGATTTTTTCGACACTGGCACCAAAGATCCCTTCGTTGCCCACCTTGGCATTTAAATGGCCAAGCACGATTTTTATACGTGTCGGGGGCAGCGCTAATATGTACGCTCTAAGCTAAGAGAGCCTTGGATGCCTCGTCCTTCTCTTCCATCGGGGCATTGGCACATGTGAATGAGATGTTGAAGAATCTCGCTTTGATGCGGATTGTGGCTAGACTTTCGTCCACTAGAGTGAACGCCGGTCTCTCTCCCACCACAAATCCAACACCGAATTGCACTCCTTTACGTGGCAACTGTAGTAGACGTCGCAAGGCTCACGCTTACCTTCCTCGCCCCGTCCATCGCATTTCGTGGATGGAGCTGATGTCAGCCTTTATTTTCCCTAGGACTTCAACCAGCCGGGCAGAGTCACCATCCCGATTAATCCCCAGCGCACGCGGGGTGTTACGCTCTCCCACTTTACCTCGCTCCCAAACTAGCGTTCGGTCGCTACCCAGAGTATTCATGGATATAAATATCCGGACGTAGTTAGCTGCGATTTGAACCGTAAGCACACGAATCACTTCTGGCCACTCCCAGGTGAATGGCAGTCAAAAGCTTTGCAGTACTGGGAAATGTACAAAACATAGTGGCCAAAAACGAATATCTCAACTAAACCGTGATGAATTTTTTTTTAAATTCGCTCTACATACCTGTATAATAAACCAAATAGCCGGACAAAACGTTAAATGATATACATACATATGTATGTATGTATAAGTATGAGGGCGTATTGAACATTTTGAGTACGCATATTTTTTAGGCTGGTATATTTATTTATGCTAAATATATTACTTGATTTTGTTTTGTCACACTTTAGAAGTAAACGTCTTGGCTGTTCACCCAACTGCTTAGTAAAGACACAAACCTAAAGACAAAGTAATAAACAATTGAACTATAAATTTATTTATAGTTTCCGTTCAATAAATTTTTGCTCATTTTCGACTGCAGCCAGGTTTTTACCCTTTTAAAATGGAAGTGCTTTGAAGTTAGAGATAATAACTTGATACAGAACCGGATGATCTACATATCTACTTTTCAAATCAATTTACTAATTATTTAGTTAGCGTTGGGAGTATAATTTGTTATACAGTATATATATAGGAAAAACCTTGAAATTTAGGGGGGCCGAAATTATCAAGCAAGCATTTCGTGGTAGTATTTTTGAATATGTAGGCAAAAATTTGAAAGTTAGGGGGGGCCCGGGCCCCCCCCTGCCCTACCTGGCTACGCCCATGTATACATATATATATATATATAAATACATATATATATATATATACATATATATATATATACATATATATATATATACATATATATATTTATATACATATATATATATATATACATATATATAAATATACATATAAAAATATATATATCTATATATAAATATATATACATATATATTAGATGCTTTTTTTTCTCCATACATTTTGCTAAAGTATTTCAGAACCTCTCTGCGGCAGCAGAATATGAAAATAGGACGCTAAAAATCCAACAAAATGAAAAAAAAATATTATATTATATTAAGAATGTTTTGCTGTAGGCTTAGGTTCTTATATCAAAAACAATCATCTTGCACAAGAAAGAAGAAAAAGATACCCAACCTCATGAAGAATAAGCCGCTAAAGCGAATGGCGTACTTAGTTTTTTAATACAACCAAGCAGAAAGTTACCCACACGGCCTAAAGTGACTAAATGGTATTATTTTTCACGAATTTTCAAATTTATTCGTTAGGATTTTCCAGATAGTAGTAATTTTTCTTAAATTAAAATACTTAATATTGTAGCTAATTTAATGTAGTTTTTAAAAAGCTAACAGATTTTGAATTGATTTATATTTGAACTAGTAAATTGGGTTTAAGTAAAGCCATGTTGAATACAATCAGGTCTGACATACTTTAAAATTTGTTGAAGTTTTTAACAATGTCCTTTTTATATGCTAGGTAGGGAAATACTTTCATGTGCGCCTTTACTACTTGAAAGAAATAAATAATTTCCGAAGATGGTAACCTCTAGCAGCAATGTCGAAGGTTAGGGGAAATGTTGATTCAAATTTAGATTCTCTATATTCCGTTCGTTTGTCAAATCTGTCTTTTTAATGTTAACGTATTCAGAGTAGAAATTGGTCACGTCATGTTTCACTACTGTCTCTAACTTAGTTGCGACTCCTAAACGCGAACAAATGTTAAAATTATATGCATTTTTCTCTATATGTATTAAATTTATGAAACTTACCAGTTAGGAAGTAACTACTAATTTTTGTCGTTTTCTCCATAAAACCCATGCATGGAATTAAATGCAGTTTCCCCCGATGTATTTCTAGAGCTCTAACTTAAGATATAGGCTCCATTTTACCACGGGAAAATATGTTATTGGAAAAGTGGGCGTGGCACCACCTATACATGCTGCATTTTTAATACCACATATCTCTGAAAGTAATTGCGGTGGAGTACTGAAATTCGGTACGGATGTAGTATATGAAACGAGTTCCATGCTCATGTAGAAAACTGAATGTTATTTGAAAAATGGGCGTGGAATCTATTCTATCTATACCTATTACTAATATTATAAATGTTAAAGTTTGTATGTTTGTTACTCAATCACGCAAAAGGGCTGAACGGATGGGAATATTTGGCCCTAGATAGCTGCACTAGGGACTGACCTATTCGGAAAAAGTCGTATATGCAGGGTGTCCCAGAAGTAACCTGCCAAACTTGAGGAGAAGGCAGGTGGGGTGGTGAGCTCCCTGATAAGCAAACACTTTCCTGGTAAAAGTGTCACCGGTTTTGAAATATTAAAATTTTTTCGAATTAAAAAAAAATCGTGCCTTTGCATGTATTTTCTTTAACTGCATCTACAAACAAGGCTATACTTAGTAAATTTTTTATGTAAAATACTTTCAGATAGTTGCTTCTCCATACTCAAATGCAATGTTGTTAAAATATTTAATGAACCATTATAAAATTAGGACTATATTAAGATTTTTAACTTTTTGATATTTTCTTCCCCAACTTTGACTATCTCTGGTGAAAAAAAA
>NW_023458663.1:153154-153708 GCF_013731165.1 Rhagoletis pomonella
ACACCAACAAAAGGGGTGAGTACCTCCTTGAGTTTATAAGTAGTTATAATATAAGTATTATAAACCATGGCAATGAACCAACGTTCAGGAACGCTATTAGAGGGGAAGTCTTAGATCTTACTCTAAGTAGTCAGAACATGGCAGCGTCTGTCACAAACTGGCGCGTCTCAGGGGAGGTATCAATGTCGGACCATATGCACATAGAATTCGACATTGGCCACTTTCCTGAGCATGAACTAGTTTTTAGAAATCCCAGAAAAACGAACTGGGAATTCTTTCGCTTTTTCATGGAAGAAGGTGGAAACAGCCATGGTGGTCACATTACGACTGCGCACGAGCTTGTGACTGAAGCTGAACAGCTTCATTCAGACATTGGAATAGCTTTCAATAGTAGCTGTCCCCAAGGAAAGGTAAAATCCAAACTTGATGTGCCTTGGTGGAGCAAGAAGCTTGAGCAAATGAGATGCCAAGCCAGAAAACTATTCAATAGAGCAAAGAATACGGGTGATTGGAATCCGTACAAACTTGCACTAACTTCTTACAACAAAGAATTG
>NW_023458663.1:153718-155679 GCF_013731165.1 Rhagoletis pomonella
CTGACCCCAGCGAAGCATCAGCATGGTTTCCGTAAAGTGCGTAAAGGCGTTTGACACCGTCTGCCATTCCACGCTACTAGAAGATATAGAGGCCTCCTCTCTCCCACAGAGGCTCAAACGGTGGTCGGCAAATTATCTGAGAGGTCGACATTCGTCGGTAATGTTTAGAGACAAAACGAGTAAGCAGCGAAAAATAAAACAGGGGGTTCCTCAGGGTGGTGTCCTTTCCCCGCTACTGTTTAACTTTTACATTTCAAAGCTCCCTCAACCACCAGAGGGAGTCTCGATTGTCTCCTATGCCGACGATTGCTCGATCAAGGCGACTGGGAATGGAATTGATGACCTGTGTTCGAAAGTAAACGGCTATCTCTCCGAACGTTCTCGCTTCTTCACTGCAAAGTGTCTAGCCCTCTCCCCTACGAAATCCTCCGCGACCCTGTTCACAACCTCGACGAAGGAGGTCAGGCTACCGCTGGGGATTCACGTCGATGACACACCAATTCCGACGGTGAATAGCCCCAAAATACTTGGAGTAACATTCGACAGCCTGCAGACGGTACAAAATACAGCACTTAGGACAGCGACGGGATGCCTCTTGATTTCGCCTGAACATCACCTGCACGGCGAGGCGCAAATGCTCCCTGTAAGGGAGCATAATATAATGCTCTGCAAGCAGTTCCTGATCGGGAGCCACAGAAGTGGCCACCCAAGCAGACAGCTGCTTGCAGAGGAGCCCTCGCCTAGGCACGTCAGGAGGCATCTATATGAACTGACGGACGAAGTCCAGAGGTTCATTAAGCAACCTCTGAACCCGACAGCTTACAGACAGGCCCTGAACGGCATTCACAGGGACTCAGTCTCGAGTTATGTAGACTCTAGACCTGTGAATGCCGTTCTAGGCATACCACCCCCGGACATCGACGAGACGGAGCTTCATCTGCCTCGAGAGACACGCACAACACTCGCTCAACTTCGCTCCGGCTACTGCAGCAGGTTGAACTCCTACTTGAGTAGGTTGAATCAGGATGTGCCGAATGAGTGTCCGGCATGCGGAAAGACCCCACACGACTCGAAACATCTCTTCGCATGCCCGGAAAACCCGATAACCCTAACGGCCTTGTCCCTGTGGACAAACCCCACAGAAGCTGCACGCTTCCTAGGGTTTCCGTTAGTGGAACTTGACGACAACGACTGAGATACCAACCGATCTGGGCGGGGTTGCTGTAGCCGCTACAACAACAACAACCGCGATGGTTTTCTTTTTTCGGCGGATTCATCGATACCATCCGAGGAAGTTAATGTTCCTGTCATTGAATATACCCAATTTAAATGTATACGTGTACAGGCTGGAAAGATTTATATTTATTTAGCTCTTTGCTACATCCCTCCTAATTCTGCCGTATCAGTATATATGCAGCTAGTCTCTTTACTTTAGACCGTAAATGCAATGCTTACGGCATCCAATTCTATGATTGTTTTGGGCGATTTAAATCTGCCACACATTTCATGGAAATCATTGACACCGATGTTGTACCAGTTTCATCTAGAGATAGTATGTATTTCTGGAGGAAATGGCTGAACTTTGCCTTAAACAAATAAATATATGTCCAAATACGTTTTCAAAGGTCTTGGATCTTGTTTACGTTAATGATGTTCCGAAGGCCTCTATTAATCGGTGTGATCCTCTAGTTTTGCCAGAGGAAGCGTACCTTCCCGCTCTTGAGTTAAGATAAGAAATCATAAATGAAATACATAATAATAAGTCGTTTAGTTCAAGTACTAGATATGTTTTTACGAAAGCAAATATCAGGAAAATTAACAAAGAACTCTCAAATTTATCTTGGCCAATATATAGAGATGACGTGGAGCGTAGCGTTGAGCACTTTAATGATACTGTTTTCAATTTGTTTCGAAAGTGTTTACGCGGGGGTTTGGTAGATAACTGACGCTCTGGTGTCCCA
>NW_023458663.1:158679-161492 GCF_013731165.1 Rhagoletis pomonella
TGTAGCGGTAGCTTTCGGAAAGGTGAAAATCATATATTTAATATTTGTGCCGGGTATTTAATGTTCGGCTCCGCCCGAACTTGGACTTTCTTACTTGTTTTATTTTGATATCGGTTTATATTTACCCGTGCCGCCGGGGCTTTGGGGTTTTCCAAGCATTTTACATGGGGAAAATCATTTTTTTCGTAGAATTGCTATAAAATCGTTAGAAATAAATATTTTTGATCGAATAAGACTTCCCTTCGGAAGTCTTCAAGGAATAACTCAATGATGCTTATTTAACTTAAATTTAAATTTTAAATTAGGTGTGTTTTAATAACCGATAATCCTATCTGTTACATACAAAAGTTAATTATTTTAAGTTTTCATAACAACATCGCACAGGAAGGGCTCAATGGATGTGTTTAATTCTTTTTTGGGTTCTACTCCATTATTTCTGTGGGTATTTGAAAATTTAAAACTATTTAACAGGGACGGAAAATAACCAATACTTTTTAATTTGAACCAAAAAAAAAACAAGTTGTAATCGTCGCAAAACAATTTTAACTATACTCACGTATTTGTGTTCGCACGTCCTACTGGAATTTACAATGATTTTTAGTTTTCGAGTTTAATCAATAAAGATTAAAAATAATAACTAATATTTGAGCTTAATTTTTTCGCTCAAAGGAAGTTATTAATACTTGATTTTTATTTTTTTGATCAAAAATAATGCATCACTAGACACGAATAAAGGCGCGCTAGTGTTTTTCGCTTAAGAAAAACTTCGGCGAAGGAAGACGCTTAACCTAGTTGACGGCGAAGAAAGACACGTAATCATAGATTTATACTTGGCGAAGGACTGCCACTTCAGCACTATTCCCCAAAGACTATTAACGAAATATAACGGGTGTAATAGTATACCCGCAAACATAGTTGACCGCGAAAATAAGTTTACGCGTCCTTCTTCGCCGTCAAATATTTTAACGCGTCTTTCGTCGTCGTCAACTATGTTAAGAGTCTTTCTTCGCTGAAGTTTTTTATGCGCCTTTTTTCGCGGTCAACTTTTGAGCTCGCGCTTCTATTCGTGTCTAGTGACGAATGTTTATTTTATGATTTTTATTTTTCCGCTCAAAGATAATGCTTCTTATTATTATTATTATTTTTTGTTATAATATGTATTTATTTATTGAATCTTTCTCTCGAAACTAACAATAAGTTTTCAAATCTTACAAACTACCATTAACTGTAAAATTTCTGCGGCAATGCTTAGAAATTTTTGCATTTTTTTAAATATATATTTATTGTAGTTATTGCAGCTGTTGCGGTTGTTGCGAATGTCGGAATGTACAAGATTCCGAGCGCAGGATCGCTGGATATCGTGCTGGGCAGACGGTCTGAAAGGACGAGTTCCAGAGCCGCACGGCCTGGGCAGGTGGAAAGGACTGATTTCCACGCCGCGCCTTCGCTTCTCTATATTTAAGTAATTCTAATCCAGTAGGCTATGTTCGGTCGGAAAGGACTAATTTCCGAGCCGCACTGACACTGGTGTTGGGTAGTCGGTCTGAAAGAACGAGTTCCAGAGCCGACACTGTTATATTGCGGATATCCACATATATTATATTGCTCATCATTTGGTAATATCGGAGAAATCTTTTCTTTTTAGTCTTCTTGCATATCTCGGCCTAAGAAGATCTCTCGCTAGCCGATTTGGGTGGTCCCTTAACCGTACTGTGTAACTGGTGCTTAGCCCTCTTATGTTCTCATGCACCGTATTTACATTAAGATCTTTGTGTATATTAGTATTTTTTATGTTCCACGGTGCTCTGCATATGGCGCGTAAAATTTTCGACTGCACGGTTTGAAGCCTGTTCAAAATGGAACTGCACGCTGTGCCCAAAGCCCAATTCCATATGTCCAACATGGTTTAATCATCATATTAAAATTCAACATCTTGTTTTCTAGGCTTAATTTAGATTTGTGTCCTATAACTCATTGAAGGCTTGCGCTTGTTTTAGTTTCGCTTGAGAAATTTTGTTTTCTATATGCTTTTTCGAGGTTAGACTTCTATTTAGTGTCATCCCAAGGTATTTCACACTATCTTTTTGTGGTATAGCCTTGCTATTTATTTTTAGTGGTGCACAAGTTTCTTTCTTCAGAGTAAATGTTGTCTGAACACACTTGCTCTCGTTAACCTTTATCATCCAAGAACCTAGCTATAGCTCTAACTTTTTCAAATATTCTTGCAGTTTTTAAGAAGCCTCTTTAGGGTCTGAACTATTGCTTAGGATAGCTGTGTCATCAACAAACGTTGAAATGGTTAGAGTTTCATGAGTTGGCAAATCACGCGGGTATTTTACGTACAATATTGGTCCTAGAACACTGCCTTCAGGGACACCTGCATATAAAGGGTGACTTTCCGTTCTAAAGGAATTCTGCATGACTCAGAAGTTTCTCCCCAGCAGAAAGCTTTCCAGAATTGCATGCGTATTTGCAGGGAGTGAAACCTTTAGTTTGTATATAAGGCCATCATGCCAGACTTTGTCAAAAGCTTGAGAGATGTCTAAAAATATACCGGTGCAGTATTGCTTCCCTTCGAAGGCTTTTCTAATACAAGAAACAATTCTATTAACTTGTTCCACAGTTCCATGTTTTTCACGAAAACCAAACTGATGTTGTATTATTTGGTTACTTTTTAGAGAAGGTTGCATTTTTTCAATAGAAGTTTTTCAAATATTTTGGAAAATACAGAAATCAAGGTAATGGGCCGATATGAATTTGCTACCGTCGGATCTTTGCCCGGCTTTGGCTCCATAATTATTTCTGAAAGTTTC
>NW_023458663.1:161592-165509 GCF_013731165.1 Rhagoletis pomonella
AGCGGTAGACTTCGGAAAGGTGAAAAAACATATATTTAATTCTTGCTCCGGGTATTTAATGTTCGGCTCCACCCGAACTTAGACTTTCTTACTTGTTTAATTTACAATATATTTTAAAAAAAGAAAAAAAATAACATTTTTAAAAAAGTGTAATTAAAAACAAAATATGACGCCAAATGCCTCGCGGAAGTGCGGTTAATATTTCACTTGTTCTATCGCCTATGAAAGTCTTTAGTTTAACAGGCGGTACCGAAAGCCATGACATGACGAGTGTGGAATCGCTCCAAGCATACACATTGGGATCCCGATGCGGAATAGTTTCGAGAATTACATTAACTAGGCGAGCCAGTAAGTGAGCACCACACAACTCTACTCTGGGTAAGGAGATAGTCTTTAAAGGTGCCACTCCCGTTTTCGCTGCGAGTATTGGAACACTGTTCTGACATCATCACCTTCAAATCGCAAATAAACTGCTGCCGTATATGCTTTGGTCGAAGCATCTGAGAACCGATGAATTTCTATTTTGTCGACATGATTCGGCACAAACCGATGAAGTTTTATTTCACTTACTTGACTGAGATCCTGATGATATTTTGCCCACGTTTCTGCCAAGTTCGGAGGCAAGGCCATGACAAACCAAAGTAACTGAAACATAATTTTGAATCGAACAATGATAGGAGCCAAAACACCAAACGGGTTAAATAGTCTAGAAACATCCGATAAAATGTGCCTTTTGGTTAATGGTCAGCTGGGCTTGCGTTCGAACACTATAAGTTAGTATGTCTTCTTGAGGTTTCCAATAAAGCCCAAGAACTTTCGTAACTTCTTCCGGAAACATCTCATGCTGTGCAGGCCATTCCTCCTCCAATTGTGTGGAGTTGGATACCCATTTGCTGAGTTCCATACCCGCCATTTTCAATAATTGCACCAGCTCCATTGAATAGAATCGAGAAAGTGCCCCGTGTAGGGCATCCGAAAAGGTTGGCATATTTTCTTTCTCGTTGTATGTAATAAGTGCTCTTCAACTAATGCGTCACCTAAGTGGGCAAAAATCGAAAAATTCGTTATCTGCAATGTGAACGTGTTTGCTGTTTTTGAAAAACAATTTATCCAATAAAAAGAATTAAACAGAAGTTTCCCTAAAAATTAAATTATATGCCGCCAGGAAGCCACTAAAGTCGACTAATTGTATACTAAGAATTTTAATAAGAGCATCGCCATGCATAAGCTCTTCACGGAAACAAATGTCAAAAACACATTTTTTAATATAAAACGTTGGTTTGACGTTTCTTATTTCCATTTAACTTATAAACAAATTTTAAACTAATTTTTTAACAATCTAATTTTTTAATAGGTGGCAACTCTTAAAAAAAAAATAAACCTTCTATTATCCACACATCATGCTTTTTAATCTGACACTTCATTTTTGAAAATAGAACGAATCGTGCAGATCTCATGGCACTGACAAAAAATGAAAAATTATTTTATTCATTAGCAAAAAACGCAGTACTTCAGAAAGTGCAAACAATTAGCAAGTTTTTATTTCTTCTTTCTAAAGCTAAAAACCCGTACTATTTAATAAAATAATAAAAAATAACCTATTTTACATATATTTTTTATTCATTTCATTAAAGTTTAGCGTTTTTTGAAATTTTGTTTAAAAAAAATGTTTTTATGGAATACCGCAGGGACACCCTGTGTTTAATTTTATTCCTAAACTTGTATTCCTTCAATTCTTTAATGGAAATCCACCAAAGACCAGGTATTCACAATGCGCCAAATCTCGGAAAATAGCCCGCGAAAATAGTGTCGACAATAACCGTCTACTTGTCGATTTCAAAGCCGCTTTCGACAGCACGAAAAGAAGTTGCCTTTATGCCGCGATGTCTGAATTTGGTATCCCCGCTAAACTAATACGGCTGTGTGAAATGACGTTGAGCAATACCACCAGCTCCATCAGAATTGGGAAGGACCCATTCGAGCCCTTTTGACGAGGTTTCAGGCAAGGTGACTTTCTTTATGTGATTTCTTTAATCTGATGTTGGAGAAAATAATAAGAGCCGCAGAACTGAATTGCTCTGACAGAATACTTTATAAGAGCACACAACTTCTGGCGTATGCCGAAGACATCGACATTATCGGTAAAAACAAGGGCTACGTCTATTCTGCCTTCTCGGGATTAGATAGAGAAGCAAAGCGAATGGGCCGGGTGGTGAACGAGGACAAAGCGAAGTATCTTCTGTCCCCATCCAGGTCTAATCCGTACCCACAAGAATCACTTTTGGCCACTCCCAGGTAAATGGCAGTCCAAAGTTTATCCCACTTACGTGGAATTTTGCAAACGGAACCAGCCTCCTCAAAAGCTTTTCCCGCTTACGTGGACTTCTGCATACGGAACCATCCTCCTATTTGTACATTTGCTTTAAATTAAAATCCTTGAAATCGGCCCAGCAAATACCAAAATCGCCTAAAAACGGCTCATTTTGTTGGCAAAGCGGCTAACAAATCGGTTGTCTGCTAAACCGAATTTTCTAGGGCTGTTTGCTATAGCAAACGGCTAAATCTAGCCAGAAAACGGCTAAACTGGCGACATTGTTTTTAAGGTTTATTATCAGGATAAATGAAAAATGTTCAGTTTTTACACAACGTTTCAGAAATATAAATATACGTGCGACTGTAACGTTAAAGACAAAAGTTTTGAACATATCGATGGCTGAGTGGAAGGTCGACCTGTCTCGCAGTCAGTTCGATAACGTCATATCTCTGAAAATTTTTCAACAACGCTTTTCAAGAACGCCCTACTTCAGAATTTGATCGAAAAGCGCCCTATCTCAGAATTCGGTTAAAGAACGCCCTATCTTATATGCCGATTAGTAGGAAATTGAGTAGTAAAGTCCTCTTTCGTCGTACAAAGATCACGCTCTCTAAGTCACTCATGATGCCTGTGCTGGTGTATGGCGCGGAGGCATGAGCAATGAAAACATCTTGGAGTTTTGAAGAGAAATATTCTGCGAAAGATTTATGGACCTTTACACGTTAGCGGTGGCGACTACCGCAGACGATTTAACTATGAGCTGTATCTTTGAGTTAAAACCAGCCATAAGCTTAAACAGGAGCTGAATACGTGTACAAAGGAATTACGTTTTTTGTTGCGCGCGGAAAAAGAAATAAGTACGCAGTCGATCCTCTAGTCCTTGCCTGCCTCGAAACAGACTGACTACTCCCTTTGGCGAACACTGAAGCATGCGAAGAGGCCCGTTCTTCGAGAAGCACCGTTACGTACTCAGAACGGAAGCTGAGCGAGAATGATGAGGATAAAGCAAACGCTTTGCATGTCATCTTTCACAAGTCTTTAGACCCAATGAAGGCGCCCATCCTTCCAATATTCCAATACCTCCCAGTAGACTTACCACCAGCGTTGCCAGGTTGACGTTTTTAACGTCATTTGGACGTTTTTTGTATCCTGTTGACGTTTGGACGTTTTTTGTGTAAAAAATTACATTTTTTAACTTACCAGTAATTTTCCTGTTACTAAATCTTGTAACTAGAACTGATTTTAAATTATTTTCTTAAGAAATCTTTACAAGCTTTGTTTTTTGCAGCAGCAGCTTCAAAAAATATTTATTCTTTGGATACAGATGGCTTAACCCTTATTTAAGCGCATAAAGAAAATGACACGCATGGGGCCCCTTATTGAAAATGTAAGGAATATAAAAAGGCTGAAATATTCCCCCTTATTCTAGAACCCGAATTTTCGTAATTCGTAATTCGTAGCTACGTAACGAAAAATCCACATGTTGAAACCCTTGCGGAAACATATGCAGCATTGCCAGCTATCAGTTGTTTTTCGAAGAAAGCTGAATGAAGGAAAGCGGTAGACTTCGGAAAGGTGAAAAAACATATATTTAATTCTTGCT
>NW_023458663.1:165609-166102 GCF_013731165.1 Rhagoletis pomonella
CAAATATTAAATATATGATTTTCACCTTTCCGAAAGCTACCGCTACATGGTAAGCCCAGGTGTATCAATTTTGAGTAAATTAGCGTCCTTAAATTTCAAAATATTGACGTTACATGAAAAGCCATAATTTTAGTCCGATTTCAATAATTTTCATCGTTTTGCCTTTATGTAGCAAGCACAATAAAAATACCGAGTTTGGTACAAATTGGTAGAACGGTTACCGAGATACATATATGTGATCATAAGTGGGCGGTGCCACGCCCATTTTTCAAAATTTTATTATAGACGTATTTCCTGGTAAGGAATTGTTGCAAGCATCAATTTTGAATAAATTGGCTTTAATATTTACTGATTTGTCGAAGATTTCGTATTTCTCCAAATTACCGTTATATGAGATGTGGGCGTGGTTATTGTCCGATTTTAAAACTTTGCGGCCATTTGGTATCCTGTACCAAGGCCAATAACTGTGCCAAGTTTGGAAGAAATCGGTGCA
>NW_023458663.1:166112-179106 GCF_013731165.1 Rhagoletis pomonella
AAGTGGGCGTGGCTACGCCCATTTTCCAAAAATTTATAACATTCTTATTTTTCGTCTAAAAATTATTGTAAATATCAATTTTGAGTTAATAATCTTCAGTAGTTACTAAAATATCGCAGTTTTCGTATTTCTGAAAATTACCGTTATATGGGAGGTAGGCGTGGTTATTGTCCGATTTTGCCCATTTTCAATACCATCCGTCCTACGCCCGAAAGAAGTACACGTACCAAGTTTCGTTAAGATATCTTAATTTTTACTCGAGCTATCGTGTGCACAGACGGACGGACAGACGGACAGACGGACGGACGGACAGACAGTCACCGCTTAATCGATTTCTCTTTTCATCCTGATCATTTATGTATACATTTGTCTATATCTATCTCGATTCGTTTTGCCTGTTACAAACAACCGTTATGTGAACAAAGTTATAATACCCTTGTGCACAAGTGCGCTCGGGTATAAAAAAATACGTGTGTTTATTTTTGATATTCTTCAGTTCTGGGAGTGGCAGCAGGAAAAATAGAAAAGTTGGTTTTCCTATGTATTTTCGTACCACCCTAATATTCATATTCACACATAATAACATACATATATGAATGTTTACATAACCTTCATTTTTAATGAGTACTTTTTCTTCATATTTATTATAGTTTACGGAAGCAGTGCAGATTTAAACGTAATGGTCGATGATGGTGAAACTTCTGTATACAATGGAGATGAGAACCACAAGGTCTGGAATGGTTCGCAAGATCAACTTGATTCTATTGCAATGGAAAGTCCGTATGAAATGTTTTCTGGTAACACATCTACTTTGGGTCGCCCTGCTAGAGCTCGTCAAATAAGTACACCCATCGATGTTCCTCCTCCACCAATGAGAGAGGAAGCAAGTAAAAGACGTAAAGATAAACAAGTGTTGAAAACAATAGGCAGTCAAAGTCTCTCCGGCACACTTATACGACCTAAGCCCATACATCCGGCTACATTACAACGCACGAGAATTTATGCAGGCGTCCAGGGAAATGCGATTTATGGCCCCGGCGTTGGGTCAGGAACATTACCATCGCCGCAAGGCTCCCGAAACTATCACACAATTAGTCATCGAGGATTTTATAGTGGTTCACACTTTCATCACGCTGGCATACCACCGCCACCACAAAGGATGCACCCACCACATATGGGTATTCCAATGCAAATGCCCGTGATTATGCCACAGCAATATGCCACTCTTCAATCTACGCGAACTGCAAAGAAAAATAAGAAAGATAAGACAGGTAGTGGTATACCCGTTGGATTGCCCATTGTGCCACCTATATACGCGTTTCATCAGGCCATGGGAGCACCTCCGCCACCACAAACAGCTATTGCGCAACCCCTAATTGGTGAACCACGACCCCTAGCAATGTCGAATCGCAAGATAACGGTATCCATGGGCAATGGACTGGACGAGGCTTTAAATTCCGGCCCAGAATCACCGGGTGGCACAGGAATCTACCGTCGGAAAGGTCATTTAAATGAAAGAGCTTTTAGTTACTCCATACGGCAGGAACACCGAAGCCGAAGTCATGGCTCATTAGCTAGTCTACAATTTAACCCACCTGATGTGAAGAAAGAACGAGAAATCGCTCAAATGATCGCCGGTTTGGACCTACATGATGGCCACGAAAAAGAAATGGAGCGAAAACACATGCTCTCAAACAATGGCGGGGGAGCTGGTATTCAGCCGCCGCAAACAATTTATGGAAATGGAGGGACCGCTGCCATATATGGAAATGACATGAGTTTAGGTGGCTTTGGCAAACCCCGAAGATAAATAAGTTTATTTGGAAGTAATGACACAATTTACATATGAACCTTACACATGTACTTGTATAATCAAGTCTACACATACATTCGTGTGTATACGTATTTACAGTATATAGCAGAAATTTTTATACCCTACCACTTTAGAGACATACACATTATGAAATTTATTACGAAATTTATTTAGATTTATATAGATATATTTCATACTAAAAATTGTATCTTGTTTGGACTCGTATATTAAAGGTTATAAAAAATATTAACTTTTACATTATTTAAGTTCACCTTGGCACTAATGTTTACCTACTTCAATTGGAACTGTTTACATACTGCACACCTAGATCTAAAGTGCGATCAACTAAAAAAAAAAACAATTTTTTGCACAGTTCAATCCATATGACTTACCTCCAATTAATTCAAATTTTTTTTTCATGACTATGTACAATAACTAAAAAACTTCTGTTTTTGCATTAATTGCGTTGAATCTGTAGGATCCACAAGCAGTTATATTGTCTAGGTATGCTATATGTAAACATTTATAGTTTGCTTGAATTTTTTGATCCGATAAGTACTTATGTATTGTCAATTTAGTTATCGTTATTCTTACCAAAAAAGAACCATTGGGATTAAATTAAACTACATGTTAGTACTTATGTAGTGTGAGAACAATAGTAACACATCAGTGCATGTCATAGTTTTTGATCAATTTTTGTCGTACAATTCCCAAAAAAGATTTTATATTATAGTAGCAGCAGATGAGCTGTTTTGATTTCCCTGCGAACCAAACTTCTCGAATTATAACGAAATCGTTAAGAGTATCCGAATTCTGTATCGCTTTTTTACGAATTTTCAAAGATAATCGTATGGAATGGTTGCCACGAATTCGTAAAGAAATCTTTGTACTATTTCTTATAGAAAATTAAAAAAAAAAAATCTTCACATCTCAGCACTATTGTCAATGCTTTACCCGTTTTCTTCCGAAATTTCGTAAAAGCATCGAAGTGTGCACAGTATATTTCATTTTAAAAATTGCTGCAAAAAGTCGGAAAGGGAAATAATGAGATCCTTACGACTTCTTTAAGATTTCTCTACTATTCAGAATACTCTGAAAACATACACCCGTTTGCACCCTGCAAATTATTTGGTCTCTACATTGCCAAATATTTATGCATGTATATATTTATTTCACAAACATTTTAAAATGATAAATAATTACATAGATGTTTGTATATATGTACATACAGGGTGTCCAAGAAGTACTACGGCAAACTTGACTACAACGTAGGTGGGAGTGAGTTCCCTGATAAGCAAACATTCTTCTTATAAAAGTGTCACCGTTTTTGGAATATTAATATTTTTTTGAATTCAAAAAAATCGGTCCTTTTCATGTATTTTTAACTGCATGTACAAACGAGGCTATATTTAGTAATTTTTTTCTGTAAAATACTTCCTGATAGTTGCTTCACTATATTCAAATACAATGTAGTTAAGAGATATAAAGGAACCATAATAAAACTAAGACTAATTTGATATTTTTAACTTTTTGATATTTTCTTCCCCAAATTTGACCATCTGTGAAAAGAATGTACTGAGCTACGTCTGCACATTACACTAAAAAAATTTCTCATTTAATAGAAATTTCAGTAAGGTGCCACAGTTGCTATTTGGAATAGAAAAAAAAATAATGTAAAAAAAAATATTTTTTAAAAACAAGCTTTTGTTTAACATGTACATTCAAAGGAATAAAATAAAGTAGTGTAACAAAAGATTTTTTAGCAAGAAAATTTCGTAAAAACTGCACTAAAATGAATAAAATAAAATAAGTTAAGCTTTCTTTAAAGTTACTAAAAACCAAATAGTGAAAGGACTTACTCAAACTCTAATGAAAATTACTAACAATTTGTACTGATTTACCATTTATATATCTGCATACATACATACATACCCCAGTAAAATAATTATATGTGCAATATTTCAACTTCAACTAATTTAATGTCTTTCCCAGTGATTGTATTCATTAACTCTATCAAAAGAATATAAAAAACTGTATAAATACGCATTAGTTTACAACAAGATAATTTAATTGTACCATTATGTTGAAATTTTCATAGAAAATATTTATATGTGCAAAGAAACAAGTTTTAGGTTATCGATTATTTAAAAAAAAAAGTTTTCAAGATAATTTTATTTGTTGGTTTTAGATTGTATTTCTATTGAACAATGTTATTTGTTTTACGCTTTACGGCATAGATTTTACCCAAATTTTCTGGTAAAATTTATATTATTTCCTCCTATTTCCGAAGTTTGATTTATTTAAGTTTCAACACGTTATCATTCTGTTTTGAATAAGTAAACATAAAGAAGTAGATCTTACAAATCTCCAGTGGTATTAAAGCCCATATTTGAAGTTAGATATTCTAAACGAAGGTATTTTATTCCTTCAATAACGAGTTTGTTGTTTTACCGCTGCAATTTTTAATTATCTTCGGTCGAAATGAGCAAAAAATTTGCAAACTTAATTCGCAAGGAATGTTTCTACTTCTGGATATTAATTTGTCTCAAAGTGAAAAGTTTTTATTTGTTTTCCAAAGCTATACGCTTTTTACTTGAAATGAGAGATTCTTTCCCAGGGCAAGTTTGCCATGGAAGCCGAATGACTCTCGAATATTGATGGTGGGCACCTGGATCAACTATATTGAAGTTTTGTTCATCACTGAAAATAGCGTTTTTCCATTCTTCCTAAAAAATTTGTAATTTTTATAAAATGCTAAAAACGCATTGCGTGCGATAGAGTGGGCTAAACCAGAGCGATTTATTTCTTCACCTTAAGTGCCAAAACTGTGTTTATTAATTATTGTGAACTTTTACTTGTGGCAGAGAGATTCAAAAACATTTAAAATTTTGTGGTAAGTCATGCTGTTCCTACTAGCTAACTTTTAGATATATCATTTGCACCACTCGTTTGGGTTTTGTGTAGGGCCACCAAGCTTATTATTTCCATAATCTTCGGGATTTTAAAGGAACTTCTTAAATTCTGCTGTTCGATTACTTCAGCAATTATTTAGCTGCCTTTCATGCCACAAAACGTCACTCCTGTTATATTTCCGGGCTCCTCTTCAGATAGTGCAATGCCACGGGATATTATGGGCCATAATATAACTAGGGAATACAATGTCATTGTTGTAGTTTTCTATTGAAAATTTTTTGACACGAGCAGGCGGGAGCTAAATAATTCATTTTGCACATATAATTATTTACTATTGAATATTAAATATTAGGGGTATTCTCGAAGTCTTGCACGATGCACGAATTGCACGAAATGCAAAAATACTATTCCAAATTTCGAAAAGTACGAGAGCACCCCATTGAAAAGTGGTAGCATGCATGGGTAGCAAGCAGCGAAATTATGTATCAAATACAATACCAAGAGACAGCAAAAAAAAATGAAGTGAGCTAGATGAGAGGAATGAGAGAAATATGTAGCAATTCCAACAACAAGTCAACTAGCGCAGGGTCGCATTTATCTTGCTATGCTATTTTGCAAAATATATACATGGGTTTCGACGAGGCATATTTTGCGGCGAACGGAAATGTTGTTTCCCATGTATTTTGTTGTGTTTGCAAGTTATGCAATCCATGCAATCCGTGCTACGTGCAATGGCTTTGCAAGATTTGGAGAATACCCCTATTGTTTGTGATAAGGGTAGTTAAAATTATAAGGGAACATCAACTTAACATACGAAACATATTGCAAAAATTGTATCCTTCTTTCGAAGAGCGAAAATAAGGAAAATCATATTGCACATATAATTTTTTTACTGGCACGGAGAGAAACGCTTGGGATAACGTGTCAATTGTTACTAAGATATTTTATGCGATATCCATTTGGGATAGACACGGTAACAAATCTTATTTCTACTCCATAAAATTTCAGACGATCCCTGAACAATATTGTTTTGTTCTAGCTTTATTGATATGAGAGACCGATTTATGGATGTGGTATCAATATTAAATGTTTTACTATGCCAATATCATATTAAGGAGCAATTTCAGTTAGCTACCCCGTCTCACTTTTTTGCTAATGTTAGAATATAAATAGAAATTTGTTCGTTTTTGTACTATTGCTATCTGCCTCTTGCAATAGCGATCCATATTCAGTGGCAGTGCTTTTCAAGCAGCAGCAATACCTATTGAAGCCACGCGACAGAGATTGTCGATATTACTGACCATCATTTTTTACCGATAGTATTGATGAACTATATCGATATATCGATATCGAATTTATTTATTTTACATACATAAAGAAACATACAAATAGTATGTCGGACTATATAATAAGAAAGGGGGTTAGAAGTTATTCATAAAATAACATTTCAATAAAATTATTCAATCCTTGAATAAAGAAATTCATTTTTTCAATAAAATACATATAAGTAACTCAAGCTTTAAAAATTGTGATGGTTTCGTAAAGGCCGGTCCACATAGAACTTTCGCGCTGGCTTTGGCGTTGGCGTTCGTTTGACAGGACGCACGTTAAAAGTATGCTTGCTACATACTAACGACAGATAAATTAATACTTCATATCAATAATTGAATGAAAAATTATATATCTGGATTAACAAAGAAAAATATTTCACATAGTTTTATTAATGTGCATCAGCTAATGAACTACGCTCGCGAAAAGATGAGAGTTGGCCACCTTTATGCTTTGTGTTGGCGTTAGCGTTGCCAAATTTTGGCTACGTAGACGGCTGCATTTGAATTCATTTATTCATAGTCAGCTGTTGAAGCGACGCCAACGCAAACGCAACGCCAAAGTTGTATGTGGACGGGCCTTAACTTTGTAGCCTTTCAAATCTTCAAGAACCAACCAAAAAAAAACTGACATGCTGGAAAACGTCAAATGAGTTATAATTTCATCATACTTCCATTTTAATATTTCCTTGGAATTTATGTGTGGATTATCAAAAAAATCAAATATTGTCGCACTGTGTTGATCATTAAGTTCCCTGTAGTCAAATGAACTAGTTGTAAACTACCCCACAACTAGTATGAATCGAATGCCCAACTAGTCAGCCAACTATCTTTTTTCCATGCAATCAACTGGTATTTTTAACATGGGGATGTCCTACGAAATTGTCAGATTTCGGTCAGAAATATACCAGTCTCATACAAGTTCAGAATAGACAGAAAAATACTAGTCTAATTACGGACCAAAACCACTACTTTGGGAGTCAAAAAATAAAATGAATTCATGAATATACAATAAAAAACATTTAAGTACACTTTTTTATTTTACATATTTTTATTTAGCAGCCTTAGATTTGCCAATAATTATTGTTAATTTTTTGAGTATTAATTAAAAGAAAAAATAAATACATAGATATTTCAATTTCCAATATCCAATACTCCTCATTTTCAGAATATCAACGAATTTACTAAACTCAGTAAATTCAACAGACGACTTCTCGGTAACAAATAAAGATTTTTTAAAGCTTTAAAATGAATTTTGAAGGGGAGGAGTAGTGCAGCTCAAATGTGCCCAAAAACCGTGATTTTTGTACTTTTAGGTTAGAATATCCCGAAAACCTGACGTGATCTGGGGTCAGATTTGAATTCAGAACGTCAAAGACCTTCGGAAAAGTATAGTTCGATTCTTGGTTAAAAAACCTTGTTGGCCTGTGTAATTCAAGCAGTTATTAAATATTCTTCATTTTTGTCCATAGTTTGCCTTATTGATTGATAATATAAATTAATCAAATAATCATATTAATCGTGTAATAAACAAAATAAAAAATAATTGAAAATGTTCAAAAATAACAAAATAACAGGTCTGGTATAATTGAATACGTACTCAATTAAACGGTTTACGATATACCCAAAAAAAGTTATATTATTTTGTGTACTTTATTGTATTAAACTGTCGAAGTCAAATAATACAGGGTGTGAATAAATCGTTTGTACTTGGTACAACTCTGGTCATTTTCGAACTAGTTCGGTTTCTGTTAGCCATTCCCGCCCAACCGACACGAGGGGCGCAGTCCGCATGACGTACGGAATCTTTTTTTTTTTTTTAGTTTTTTGGTGCCGAGTAGTGGAAACAGGAGTTTGTTAAGTGTCGAGATCTAAAACTATTCAGCTACAGAATCAAATTCATCAGCTGATTGGATATGCTAAAGATAGTATTTCAATTATTGAGAGTGGAAATGATAGTTTTCTTTATAGTAAAAATCGAGTCCGATATATCAAACGTGCTGGAACGAGAGTTAAAATCTTGACATAAACAACGGAATGATTCGTTTAGTTCAAAATTAGTTTTGCATGGCTTCAAAAATAGAGGTCGAAAGTGTCTTGACACTTGAGAGGGTACATTAAAATTGACCTCAGTCAGGAGGGCCGGGTTATTAATCAAGCCTGTCATTAATTTTACGATAAATATTATACCTAGCATTTCTCTACGACTTGCGAGTGTCGGCAAATTTATGAGCTTTAGACGATTTGTGTAAGGGGGGAGATTTTAATCTGAATCCCAGTCACGCAACGCAAAAAGTAAGAATTGTTTTTGAATTGATTCAATCCTCTCTGAATGAACTTGATAGCGGGGATTCCCAACAATAGATCAGTATTCTAGTATAGGTCTAACTAAAGTGGTAAAAAGAGCTTTTGTAACATAAGGATCTTTGAACTCTTTTGACCATCGCTTTACAAATGCAAAAACACCTTTGACTTTATTGACTGTAACATTAATATGACGGTTGAAATTGAGTTTGGAATCCATTGTGATACCAAGATCGACAAAATTGGATACCTGCTCCAGATTATAATTTGATATTGAATAAACAGCTGGTTGAACAGCCCTCCGAGAGGAATACATAACTTTACATTTTTGAAGGTTTAGTGGCATATAGTTTGCATTACACCAACTACCACGCTGCTCAGATCCGCTTGTAACAAAGACCTTTCGTCGATAGAGAACAATGTTTTAAAAAGTTTCACATCATCGGCATACATTAAAATTTTTGAATGTTTTATTATAGAAGAAATATCATTAATGAATACCAGGAACAAAATCGGACCAAGGTGGCTTCCCTGAGGAACTCTTTGTGTTCTATCAGAGAGGTAAGATGAGATCCATTGACTGGGCTGAAAGCCGATTAGGTCGAGTTTACGGATGAGTAACGAGTGACATACTTTGTCAAAAGCTTTACTGAAATCGCTGTATATTACGTCGGTATGAGCATTTTCCCTAAAACCGTTTGAGACATGAGTTGTAAACTCCAATAAATTCTTCTTCTTCTTATTTGGCGCTGTAACCGCCTAAGCGATTTTGGCCGAGTCCAAAACAGCACGCCAGTCATTTCTCTTCTGTGCTAACTGACGCCAATTGAAAATGCCAAGTGAAGCCAAGTCCTTCTCCACCTGGTCTTTCCAACGCAGAGGAGGCCTTCCTCTTCCTCTGTTACCAGCATCGCGGCCCGCGTTGAATATTTTCAGAACAGGAGCGTTTCTGTCCATCCGAACGACATGGCCAAGCCAGCGGAGCCGCTGAATTTTAATTCGCTGCACTATGTCTATATCGTTGTAAAGCTCATACAGCTCATCGTTAAATCGTCTGCGATATTCGCCATCACCAACGCGTAAAGGTCCGTAAATCTTTCGCAGAATCTTTCTCTCGAAAACTCCAAGAGCACAGGCATGATGAGTGACTTATAGAGTGTGATCTTTGTACGACGAGAGAGGACTTTACTTCTCAATTACCTACTCAGCCCAAAGTAGCACTTGTTGGCAAGAGTGATTCTCCGTTGGATTTCAAGGCTGACATTATTATTGGTGTTAATGCTGGTTCCCAAATAAACGAAGTCGTCTACTTTTTCAAACTTGTAACTGTCAACAGTGACGTGGGTGCCAAGACGCGTATGCTCTGACTGTTTGTGTGCTGACAGGAGATACTTCGTATTGTCCTCGTTCAACACCAGACCCATTCGCTTTGCTTCTCTATCCAATCCCGAGAAGGCAGAACAGACGTAGCCCTTGTTTTTACCGATGATATCGATGTCGTCGGCATACGCCAGCAATTGTACGCTCTTATAAAGTATTGTGCCTGAGCGGTTCAGTTCTGCGGCTCTTATCATCTTCTCCAACATAAGATTAAAGAAATCACACGAAAGGGAGTCCCCTTGTCTGAAACCTCGTTTGGTATCAAACGGCTCGGAGAGGTCCTTCCCTATTCTGACGGAGCTGGTGGTATTGCTAACGTCATTTTACACAGCCGTATTAGTTTCGCGGGGATACCAAATTCAGACATCGCGGCATAAAGGCAACTTCTCTTCGTGCTGTCGAAAGCGGCTTTGAAATCGACAAATAGATGGTGTGTGTCGATCCTATTCTCGCGGGTCTTTTCCAAGATTTGGAGTATTGTGAATACCTGATCTATGGTGGATTTTCCAGGCCTAAAGCCACACTGATAAGGTCCAATCAGCTCGTTGACGGTGGGCTTCAGTCTTTCGCACAATACGCTCGATAAGACCTTGTAACCTATGCTTAGAAGGCTAATTCCGCGGTAGTTGGCGCGTATGGCGGGGTCGCCTTTCTTGTGGATTGGGCAGAGCACACTTAAATTCCAGTCGTCGGGCATGCGTTCATCTGACCATATTCTGCATACGAGCTGATGCATGCACCTCATCAGCTCCTCGCCGCCGTACTTGAATAGCTCGGCTGGCAGGCCGTCAGCTCCAGCAGCTTTGTTGTTTTTCAGCCGCGTAATCGCTATTCGTACCTCGTCATAGTCAGGCGGTGGGACAGCTACTCCATCATCATCGACTGGGGACTCGGGTTCGTCTTGCTCACTACTTTCAGCGCTGCTACCATTCAGTAGGTTATAAAAGTGTTCCCTCCACAATTTAAGTATATTCTGGACATCGGTCACTAGGTCGCCATTGTTGTTCTTACAGGAGTTCGCCCCGGTCTTGAAACCTTCCGTAAGTCGCCTAACCCTCTGGTAGAATTTTCGGGTGTTCTTCCTGTCGGCCAGCATCTCAAGCTCTTCGCACTCACGTATTTCGGCCTCTCTCTTCTTATTGCGGCAAATACGTCTCGCTTCCTTCTTCAGTTCCCTATAACGGTCCCACATGGCTCGCGTGCGCCCGATCGCAGCGTGGCCCTGTAGGCGGCATCTTTTTTCTCTGCGGCGTCTTGACATTCCTCATCGTACCAGTTGTTCTTTCGGGCTCGCTGAAATCCAACTACTTCTTCGGCGGCGGTACTTAATGATCGGGAAATGTGGTTCCACTGCTCGCGTACGTCGAATTGTTGAAGAGTGCTCTCAGAGAGCAGGTGTGTGAGTCGAGTGGCGAATAAATTGGCCGTCTGTTGTGATTGCAGCTTTTCGACGTTAAGCTTTCCTTGCATTGTTGGGCGCACATTTTTTGCTGCACAGAGGCGGGTGCGTATTTTGGATAAAAACAAGATAGTGGTCCGAGTCGATGTTTGGCCCTCGGAGTGTACGTACGTCCAAAACGCTTGAAGCATGCCTTCCGTCTATCACAACATGATCGATTTGGTTTCTCGTTTTTCGATCTGGAGACAGCCATGTAGCTTGGTGGATGTTCTTATGCTGGAACCTAGTACTACATATTACCATATTTCGGGGCCCGGCGAAGTCGATCAGCCTAAGTCCGTTATCGGACGTTTCGTCGTGGAGGCTGAATTTTCCGACAGTGGCGCCAAAGATCCCTTCCTTGCCCACCTTGGCATTAAAATCGCCAAGCACGATTTTGACATCGTGTCGGGGGCAGCGCTCATATGTACGTTCCAAGCCTCATAGAAGAGATCCAACACCGAATTTGCGCTCCTTTACGTGGCAACTATAGTAGACGTCGCAAGGCTTCACGCTTACTTTACCTTGCCCCGTCCATCGCATTTCTTGGATGGCGGTGATGTCAGCCTTTGTCTTCCCGAGGACATCAACCAGCCGGGCAGAGGCACCTTCCGCATTAAGGGTCCGGATATTCCAGGTGCATACCCTTAAATCATAGTCCTTTATACGTTTGCCGTGGTCGTCATCAGAAAAAGGGGGTCTCATCCGAGGCTTGTTGGAATTTTTCATTGGGCGGGGTTTTAACGTGGCGGGACCCAAACCCAGCGCACGCGAAGTTTTACGCCTTCTCACTTTAGCTCGCTCCCATACGGGTGTTTGGTTGCTACCCAGAGGATACGTGGATATAAATATCCGGACGTTGTGAGCTGCGATTTGAACCGTACGCACAAGAATCGCTTCTGGCCACTCCCAGGTGAATGGCAGTCAAAAGTTTTCCACTTCTGCGCACGGAACTCCAACAAATTAGTGATAGTAGATTTTCCTTTAGAAAACCCGTGTTGAGATTGTGTAATTGAAGAAGATATAGAATATGTCAGCTGGTTAACAATAATTGCTTCGAATAATTTGGGGATAGCGGAGAGTTTCGCTATGCCTCGATAGTTTTCTATAGACGACCTGCTGCCGTTTTTGTGAAGTGGTATTATGAAAGACTCCTTCCAGGCTGACGGAAAAACGCCATGTTTAAGTGACAAATTGAAGAGAGTTGTTAAAGGCTCGCAGATGTTCTCAGCGCAGTTTTTAAGAAAACAGGTCGGAATATGATCAGGTCCAGGCCTAAATGACGCTTTTAAGGTTTTTAAATAGTGTAACACTTCATCGGAAGATATTACTGGAATATAAGCAGAGTTGATTGAAGAAAGCTCGTACGGATAGTCTCCACTTATAGGGAAGTCTACAGAATAATTGGACCTAAAGAACCGAGCAAACATGTTGGCAATGAGTTGGCTGTCGCTAGATACAGTGTTGCGATAATGCATAGCGGACGGAAAACCATGTGCCTTACGCTTTGAATTTACGAAACCATAAAATGATTTAGGATTGTTAATTAAATTCTTCTTAATTTTACATAAATATGAATTATAACATTTCTTATTTAATGCAAAGTAGCTATGCCGCAAAACTGAGTACCTTAGGTAATCACTGTGTAAGCCCGTTCTTTTATACAGTTTAAAAGAATGTGACTGTTTATTTTTCAATTTTTTAAGCTTTTTAGTGAACCATAATTGTATTGGTTCTTCATGAACAATATTACGTTTTGGCACATACTTTCTGTTAAGTCTTGTTGCACAAGTCTTAAGATTAGTTACGCACACTCAT
>NW_023458663.1:179206-180329 GCF_013731165.1 Rhagoletis pomonella
AGCAAGAATTAAATATATGTTTTTTCACCTTTCCGAAGTCTACCGCTAGATGGTAAGCCGGGGTGTATCAATTTTGAGTAAATTAGCGTCCTTAAATTTCGAAATATTGCAGTTTCAAGCATTTCTCAAATTTACCGTTATATGAAAAGCGGCCGTAATTTTAGTGCGATTTCAATAATTTTCAACGTTTTGCTTTTATGTGGCAAGCACAATAACCATACCGAGTTTGGTACAAATTGGTAGAAGGGTTACCGATATACATATATGTGATCATAAGTGGGCGGTGCCACGCCCATTTTCCAAAATTTTACCATAACGTATTTCTTGGTAAGGAATTGTTGCAAGCATCAATTTTGAATAAATTAGCTTTAATATTTATTGATTTATCGAAGATTTTGTATTTCTCTAAATTACCGTTATATGGGATGTGGGCGTGGTTATTGTCCGATTTTTTAATTTTTCGGCCATTTCGTATGCTGTAGCAAGGCCAACAGCTGTGCCAAGTTTGGAAGAAATTGGTGCATCGGTTTCCAAGATATACACATGTGTATGGGAAGTGGGCGTGGTTACAGTCCGATTTCGCCTATTTTCAATACCAACCTACCTTGGATTAACGGAAACCTACATACAAAATTTCGATGAGATGTCTCAATTTTTTCTCGAGTTATCGTGTACACGGACGGACGGACAGACGGAGAGACGGGCGGACAGACGGACATGGCTTAATCGATTTCTCTATTCATTCTGAGCATTTATGTATACATTTGTCTATATCTATCTCGATTCGTTTGGGCTGTTACAAACAACCGTTATGTAAACAAAATTAATATACCCTTGTGCACAAGTGCGCTAGGGTATAAAAAAAAATTACCATTTTTTTTAAAATTTGCTTCCACAGATTGATAGGAAATTTTATTAGCTCTAATTAAAACAAACTCTTTGAAATTTGATGGAAATTGTGATCTCTAGACTGGTTTGTCCACGACCACTTTATTTGCCCACTGTGTGGCGCCAGGGTCGAGATATTTTGAAAACCTGTATTTATGGTCCGATTTGGTTCGAATTTGGCGTATGTAGTTGAAACAAAATAAATCATAGATTTCCAAAAAATGTAACGTGAATT
>NW_023458663.1:180429-188431 GCF_013731165.1 Rhagoletis pomonella
ACGCCCATTTTCCAAAAATTTATAACATTCTTATTTTTCGTCTAAAAGTTATTGTAAATATCAATTTTGAGTTAATAATCTTCAGTAGTTACTAAAATATCGCAGTTTTCGTATTTCTGAAAATTACCGTTATATGGGAGGTAGGCGTGGTTATTGTCCGATTTTGCCCATTTTCAATACCATCCGTCCTACGCCCGAAAGAAGTACACGTACCAAGTTTCGTTAAAATATCTTAATTTTTACTCGAGTTATCGTGTGCAAAGACGGACGGATGGACGGACGGACAGACAGTCACCGCTTAATCGATTTCTCTTTTCATCCTGATCATTTATGTATACATTTGTCTATATCTATCTCGATTCGTTTTGCCTGTTACAAACAACCGTTATGTGAACAAAGTTATAATACCCTTGTGCACAAATGCGCTCGGGTATAAAAAAAAATAGGATTCTATATTTTCATTTAGAGCTCTAGCAATATGTACATCGGTGAAAACTGCATTTAATTCCATACATTAGTTTTTGCGTGATGCGCTTACAAACATACAGACAGATAGACCAAAATTATAAAAATTTTAGATTTGGCTTCTGTTGATCTAATAAACCCCCTACTAATTTTTTTTATTATTATCAAATACTTTCATTTGTCATATAGGTAATATGACAACATTTAGGTTATCTTTCAAATAGTTTTCAAATAAGTGGCAACTCGCTTCAAAAGTACGCTTCCTAGTCATCTTTAGTTTAATGTCCGTATTGTAAAATTTCGTTTATTTTACATATTTAAGTTAATACAATTTTTCAAGCAGTTGGCAAATCCCCTGAAAATATTTTCGGTATTAAAACTTCCTGGCCTCTTCAATAAAGGCGCGCTACCAATTTTTTTTATTTATTTGGTGCTCGATTCGATTTTCAACAAATACACGTAATAAAGTTTTAAATATACTTATATTTAGGAGAGATTTTAGAAATTTCGAAAGAGATATACTTTTATATCTACTATATTTATTAAAATTCAATCAATGAAATCTACTTCTATAAATTAGAATTAACAAAATGGAAAACGTTTCCTTTCACGAATTTCGACAGTTTTTTTTTGTTTTAGAATATAGTCATATTATATTTATTAAACTAATTTAAGATATTGATTTTATAATGCCCTATCCTAAAGTATTAATATTATCATCTAATATTCTATGTTGCTTAAAACAACTTGATTAAATTCTATTGTATAAATCTCATGTACTTTAACCCTAAAAGTATACGTCTCATCATAAACAAGTAAGAAAGTCTAAGTTCGGGTGGTGCCGAACATTAAATACCCGGCGCAAGTATTATATATATGTTTTTTCACCTTTCCGAAAGCTACCGCTAGATGGTAAGCCGGGGTGTATCAATTTTGAGTAAATTAGCGTTCTTAAATTTCGAAATATTGCAGTTTCAAGCATTTCTGAAATTTACCGTTATATGAAAAGCGGCCGTAATTTTAGTGCGATTTCAATAATTTTCAACGTTTTTCTTTTACGTGGCAAGCACAATAATAACACAAAATAGAAGGGTTACCGATATACATATTGTGATCATAAGTGGGCGGTGCCACGCCCATTTTCCAAAATTTTACCGTAACGTATTTCTTGGTAAGGAATTGTTGCAAGCATCAATTTTGAATAAATTAGCTTTAATATTTACTGAGTTATCGAAGATTTTGTATTTCTCTAAATTACCGTTTTATGGGATGTGGGCGTGGTTATTGTCCGATTTTTTAATTTTTCGGCCATTTAGTATGCTGTACCAAGGCCAACAACTGTGCCAAGCTTGGAAGAAATTGGTGCATCGGTTACCAAGATATACACATGAGTGGTTATTGTCCGATTTTTAAAGTTTTCGGTCATTTAGTATGCTGTATCAAGGCCCAACAACTGTGCCAAGTTTGGATGAAATTGGTGCAGCGGTTACCAAGATATACACATGTAACCATAAGTGGGCGTAGCTACGCCCATTTTCCAAAAATTTATAATATTCTTATTTTTCGTCTAAAATTATTGTAAATATCAATTTTGAGAGAATTATCTTCAGTAGTTACTAAAATAGCGCAGTTTTCGTATTTCTGGAAATTACCGTTATATGGGAAGTGGGCGTGGTTAACGGAAACCTACATACCAAATTTCGTTGAGATATCTCAATTTTTGCTCGAGTTATCGTGTACACGGACGGACGGACAGACGGACGGACTGAAAGACATGGCTTAATCGATTTCTCTATTCATTCTGAGCATTTATGTATACATTTGTCTATATCTATCTCGATTCGTTTTGGCTGTTAAAAACAACCGTTATGTGAACAAAATTAATATACCCTTGTGCACAAGAGCGCTCGGGTATAAAAATTTTGTTTTGAAATAATCATTCTTTATTAAGATTTATTAATGCTGAATTTTTTACACCTTTACCTTTCTTCACAACATTGTCTCCCTCAACACTTATGGAATACATTTTAAGTTTGACTCCAAAAAATTCTTTCATACTTTTACCATTGTTTTCATATTTCATCATACCAAAACATTTTTATGTTTTATTTTTTAAAGGAACATTAAAGACGCTATTTTCTAAATATTCAGATGTATCAAATTTTAAATCAATATCATTATAAATATCCTAATAAAAGTCATTCGTATCAATAGCGTATATAAAAGAGTCAGTATCCATATAGTTAAAAGACAGAAATGTCCCGTTTGAAAAGTGAATAAAGACGGTGTAAAGAAATTATAAATTTGCTTAGTCAAGTTCGCGGAGAACAAATTGAGCATACCTTTAAATCCCATCCAGGACCCGCTGCGCCAATCAGTGGAACATTGGAGCCTTTAAATGATGAGTTCTTGTCTACTTATACATACATAGCTGCATCGAAGTCGTTTTCCCAATTTGCCAATAACCGCATGTAATTGAAAGCTGCTGGACGCAACAAGATATAATAACTAACTTTTTTATGCTTAAAGTTTGTATGTTATTGTGAATTTATGTGTTTTTATAAATACATATTTTTTCAGTAGCCAAAGAATGCTAAAATATCCCCTCCCAATTTATATTTTCGTCACTGTAGATGAACTCGCATTTCTTTTAGTTTCTATACCTAATTTGTTAGAGACTATTTGGATTTTACTACATATGTATGTTATATAAAGGCGGGTAGATGTTAAACAATCTATGTGTGAGTAATTAATGAAATCTCGTTTAAATAAAGGGTTACAACAACGTTTATAAAAAGCTTTCTTTTGAAAATTTTTAGTAAGTTTATATTCATACGCTTATAATGAACTTTTTTAACCTTTATTACAAGTTTATATTTATCTATACTAATATATATTTTGAAAGCCGTTTTTTTCTGTTCGCAAAGCACGAGATCGGCTGTACCGATTTTTTTGAAATTTCGGTTATAGGTTCTGCATTGTCTTAGGCAAAAAAAAAGTTTAAACACTACCCTAAAAATGGAACTGCAGGACTTTAAAAATCCTATGAATCTAACATACATGACCACAAAACAGCGGTGAGAGCGCCATCTGCTGTTAATTCGTACGTTCGTGAAGTATTCGTTAAGTATTTGTATATATATTAGCGCGGGCCGAAAATCTGATTTTTTAGAATTTGGATTGGTAATAGCAAAAATATGGTTAACAATGGTCTAAAAAAAAATCTGTGTGAAATGTGAAAATTTTTGGTCAATATCCTAGGCTCGCCAAGTCCAAGTTATATGGGAGGTACAACGTCCTCTTTTCCAAAAGGTTCTGAAAGAATATGCGAACGATTTTATATGTATATCTCTATACCAAGTTCCAGTACTCTACCATGAACATTTCCAGAGATATGCAGTATGAAAAATTAGGTTTGTATAGGAGGTGCCAGGCCTTTTTTCCAATAACTCCAGTTTTTCTGCAAGAGTGTGCGATTGATTTTATATATCTCCACACCAAGTTTCAGTACTCTACCAAGAACATTTCCAGAGATATGCAGTATGAAAAATTCGGTTTGTATGGCAAGTGCAACGCGCCCTTTTCAAATACCTCCAATTTTTATCCAAGAGTATGGGATTGATTTCATACATCTCTATACCAGGTTCCGGTACTCTACCATAAATATTTCCAGAGATATGCAGTATGAAAGATTCGGTTTGAAAGGGAGGTGCCACGCCCCCTTTTCCAATTGGTCCAATACGAAGTTCCAGTACTCTACTATGAATACTTCCAGAGATATGCAGTATGAATATTCGGTTTGTATGGGAGGTACCACGCCCCCTTTTCCGATAGCTCCAATTTTTCTCCAAGAGTATGCGATGGATTTCATATATCTCCGTACCAAGTTCCAGAACTCTACCGTGAACATTTCCAGAGATATGGTGCATGAAAAATTCGGTTCGTATGGGAGGTTCCACGCACCTCTAGATTTTTTGTTAGCCGATAACCATTCTTTGAACGTCCTAGCGATGTACATATGTAGATGGATAAGAGTTGCTGCTTTTAATATTGCGCTCACTTACGTACAAAAAAGAACATAGCAGCAGGGATTTTATTATACGGAAGAAAGTGATTTTTTTTTAAATCAACTAATGGAAGGACTACTTTAAAACAAATGCAATCAGTACCTGTTTCGAATTTCGATACTTTTTTTACTCAAAGAAACAGTTTGTGTCTTGGAAGTATGAAAAAGCATCTGTGGAGTGCAGAACGCAAGCGTTTTCAAAAGAAACATACTGACTTTGAAGTTGTTTAAACGCAATTCATATTAAAGTAGTTGAAATGCAGAGTCGGACAGTCGACTTGTTGCTTGCACACAGTTCAAACTGAACATTTGAAAGCACATTTACATGTATGGCTGTAGCTGAGCGTGCAAAGATGTTTGCTACAGTTCGTTGCGGCCATGAGTGTCCACGTTCAAATCTCATTAGGCGAAACATTTAATTTTAAATTTTTAATTTCGGGTTTTCTTAATTATGAAAAAGCATCTGTGAAGTGCAGAATGAAAGTGAATTCAAACGACTGACCTTAAAGATGTTTAATCCAAATGCATTTTAAATAAGTTGAAAGTACATGTAGGAAAAGGTAATGGACTGCTTCCTAGGACATCGCCATGTTAAATAAATGCGTTCGTTGCAGATAAAATAGTGAGAATTTCAATTAGTTATCATTGAAAATAAGTAGTTTATAAATTATTTTTAAATTAATTAATTTTCTTGCAGGGTATATACCAGAGAGCTGCATGGATACACTCAAATTACATTTTAAGTTACTCGCTTTCTTTTCACATCTGCACGCACTCGTTTATTTCCAAACATAACGTGCGATAGCATTGAAAAAACATTGTCAATTGAGTGAGTAATTTACACTATCAAGTGCTCGATTCAAATAACAAGAGCTTGATTTAAATAACAAGTGCTTGATTGGAAAAACAAGTGCATTCCATAACTGCTGTATTGAAAGTATCAAAGAAAAACGATTTGTAAAGAAAATTTTTGTTAATTTTATTGGTTTTCTAACGGCATATTATAATGCAAAAATATCAACTGATTAAGGGTATGGTCATTTGACAAAAGGTGGCATCTTTTGTCAGAAATAACATTTCCAGCAGAAGAAAAAACTCTTTCTGACGATGCGCTAGTTGAAGGAGTGGCTATTACTCTACGACTGAGTTTATGCAGCAGCAGCATTTCGCATTTGTGTACCTTCCACCAGTTAATTATATCGAAGTCAGTGTTGCCGTTTTAGCCCTTTGGTGGCTAGATTTAGCTACCACATTTTTTTTGGCTAAATAAATTTAAAATTGCCCCTTTGGAGAATTTATTCATACTGGGCATGAAAAAGTTGTTTCCGTTTAATTTGATCTAATTGTTTTGCATTCATTTAAGAAATGAATTTTTAAACTAAGAAAGACTGATATATACAGGGTGTCCCAGAAGTAACGTGCCAAACTTTAGGGGAAGGTAGGTGGGGGGGGTGAGCTCCTTGATAAACAAAAAATTTTCAGGTAAAAGTGTCACTGTTTTTGAAATATCTACATTTTTTCGAATTAAAAAAAATCGTGCCTTTTCATGTGTTTTCTTTAACTGCAACTACAAACCGGGCAATACTTAGTAAATTTTTTATATAAAATACTTCCAGATAGTTGCCTCTCCATACTCAAATGCAATGTAGTTAAAATATATTAAGGAACCATCATAAAATTAGGACTATTTCTGGATTTTTAACTTTTTGATATTTTCTTCCCCAACTTTGACTATCTCGGGTGAAAAAAAAATGTACTGAGCTATAACTTTACATTACATAAAAAAATTGCTTATTTAATAAAGATTTCAGAAAGGTGCCACACTTACTGTTTTGAATAGAAAAAAAAAAGTTATAGCCGCTTTTGTGGGTAAAGGACTGAGACACGCTAGAATGTATTTAATAGATTTAAATTGAATTTGCTCTTGTTACCGTCAAATGACATGCTAAATAGTACAAATGTACATTATTACCTGCTCCTGACATTATTTTGTGTTACTTACCGGAATTAGTGAAAGTGGATTTTATGAAATTGGACCCTTCGAACATTGTGTTATTAATACTATGACAGAGAACACGCAGTATACGTCGCATGAATATGCGGATATTCACCTAATTTACGGTGAAGCTTGGTGTAATGCCAGAGCTGCTCAAAGACTCTATGCAGAGCAATACCCCAATCGTCGACAACCGGCTCGTGAAGTATTCGCCCGGACCCATAGAGAAATATATGAAGGTAAGTAATTTTTACACCTTTCTTCTTTGCATTCTTGTTAACTATCATTTTTCACTTTTTTAAGGTCGCATACCTGGAAGGCGTGGCGGCGAAACAGGACGTCCTGCAACGGTAGATGTTGAAGCTGTGTTAGAGGAAGTGGAACTAGGTCCATCGAATTCAGTGAGAATGATGGAAAGACGGACGGGAATACCAAAAACTACAGTTCACAAAGCTTTACAAGACCATCGATTTCATCCATAGCACATTCAACGTGTTCAGGCTCTACAAGAAAGAGATTACCTGTCGAGAGTTAGATTTTGCCGTGAAATGTTGCGAATGCATGAATCAGACCCCATTTTTTGTAATAAAATAATTTGGAGCGATGAATCATCATGCAAACGTGATGGTTCTTTTAATTTACATAACCTTCACAGTTGGCAGATAGACAATCCTCACGAAATGAGAGAAGATCGTTCGCAGTACCGGCACAAAATAAATTTATGGTGCCGTATTTTTAATTGTCAGATATTGGGACCTGTGGAACTGCCGCCAACGCTCAACTCTCACAGTTATTTAGAGTTCCTTCAGGAACGGCTTCCAACTCTTTTGGAAGATGTACCCTTAAACCTGCGGCGAAGACTATGGCTGCAAAATGACGTGTGCCCTGCTCACTACGGGCGTGAAGTAAGAGCTCATTTAGACGAAACTTATCCTCGCCGATGGATTGGACGATACGGGCCAATCACGTGGCCCGCTCGATCGCCAGATCTGAATCCATTAGATTTTTTCTACTGGGGCTGTCTTAAGGACAAAATTTATTCAAAAACAATTCAAAACGAAGAGCATTTGCGGGAACAAATAAATGGAGCTGCTGCTGAGATAGCCCAATTGAGTTTAAGATCTCTAAAAGCGTATTTTCTTAAAAGGTGCCGAGCTGTATTAGAGTAGAAGTTCGCCAATTTGAGCATATTTTATCAATAAATGAATAAATTTTTCTTCAAACAACTCATGTATATCTTATTTCACGTGAACCCATCCTTCACACAAAATATTGATAGATATAGCCCTTGTTATAGACTCTAGTCCGAATTCCGGTAAGTAACATAAAATAATGTCAGAAGCAAGTAATTATGTACCTTTGTACTATTTAGCATGTCATTTGACGGTAACAAGAGCAAATTTAATTTAAATCTATTAAATAGATTCCAGCGTGTCTCAGTCCTTTACCCACAAAAGCGGCTATAACTTTTTTTT
>NW_023458663.1:188531-188857 GCF_013731165.1 Rhagoletis pomonella
TAATTCCAGAAAGTCTTAGGATTCGATTTAATGTTCAATTCCATGCAACAAATGTAGTTATTATAAAGAGATTTATTTAAGTAGTTGAAATTTTTTAAAGCTCGTTTATATTTAACGAAAAACGAATGGTTCTTCGTAGATTTAAACTTCTTAAAATAATTGTTTTTAAGATGTTTAAGCTTTTTTAAATCCTTAGAATACCAGGGTAATCTATATGGTTTTTTCTTTCTAACCGGAATATTATCCAAGCAGAGTTTACACAAAATAGATTCAAAAGTAGTGAAACTGCTAAATGTATCAAGATCTGCAAATAAGTTATCCCAATT
>NW_023458663.1:188867-191836 GCF_013731165.1 Rhagoletis pomonella
TCGAATAGATCGGTCCCTCGTCCACTTCCCGGAAAAAGGACAGTATATCCTAATCTAAACAAAAAGCTACCTACGTACCAAATTTTAAGCAAACCGGACCATTCATACGATTTTTTCGAATAGATCGGTCCCTGGTGTACTCCCCGGAAAAAAGGATCATATATCCTATTCTATGCAAAAAGCTACCTACGTACCAAATTTTAAGCAAATCGGACCATAAATACGATTTTTCTGAATAGATCGGTCCCTGGTCCACTTACCGGAAAAAATTATCCTATATTCTAATCTAGGGAGGAAGCTACCTACATACCAAGTTTTAAGCAAATCGGAACATAACACGATTTTTTTGAATACATCGGTCCCTGCTCCACCTACCGGAAAAAGTAATTTTTTTTTGCTCTATGACATGGCGGGTGCTGAAAGCTATTTATATACAAAACTTCATGAAAACCGGACCAGCCGCTCGCGAGATTACCTGTTTCAAAATAAGGGACTTATCTATACTAATATATATTTTGAAAGTCGTTTTTTTTCTGTTCGCAAAGCTCGAGATCGACAGTACCGATTTTTTTGAAATTTCGGTTATAGGTTCTGGATGGGCTTCTCATTGTCTTAGGAAAAAAAAGGTCTAAACACTTCCCTAAAAATTAAACTGCAGGACTATAAAAATTCCATGAATCTAACATACTTGCCCGCATAACAGCGTTGAGAGCGCCCTCTGCTGTTAATTCGTACGGAAAGCAGCGGAAAGCAAGGGTTATGTATACATGTGCATACGTGCTAATGCTAACGTTAATATTGATTCTTATGTTAAAAAAAATTATAGTTTACTCTGTCATCAGGTATATAACTTGAGAATAGAAATCGCTGCATGTTTTAGGCGCATCAACATTACATAGTTACATCCCGGGCTAATAAAAGGGAGGTAATAAAAACAAATATGTATATACAGTTCATGGAGAAATAATGTAGGCAATTATGTATCTAGAGTCGTTTATGTTGCCACAAGGAGCAACTAACATTGCTGTTAGCACTTACATTTGTATATGCTTATTGATGTACATACATATGTATGTATATACCAGACAACAGCATGAACTGCTGTGAACTCTATACGGGTAGTGAGAAACACCGTACGAACAGGGAGATTCCTAGTTAGTTTTGAAATAAATGTTAAGCTGCAGTGTACTCATTTGATTTCAATTATCGCATTGATATACTCTTTCCAAATCAAGTCAAGCGAATGAAAAACACTGTTATGAAAAGCAGGTCGAGCAATCGAATGACACTAATTGACTTCAAACAATTAGTAGAGAATACGACAATTTTGAAAAAAAATGGATATTGATGAAGTATTTTTTTAAATATATTAGGTTTATTAAATTATTTAATTATTCACCTGATGTGCGTTTATACAACTAGTCTACAAAACAAATGCAATGTCACCTCAGAAGACATCGGCTTTATAAGAGACTTGAAAAATTAGTTGCTTTATTATTTAAAAACTGTTGCTGTTGATAACTTAACAGATTTGCACAAAATTGCGCTTTTTTTATACCCGCTAGCAAAATAGCTGAAGAACTTTACCGAATCTTAGCAAAGGTGCACAAAAGAGAAATGTTTACAAATTATGAGAACGTTAACTGAGAATTCTGACAGTACAACGGAACCAGAACTGATAAAGCTACTGCAGAGCTTCGGCGATATGAAAATATTGAGGTATACTTTCATACGGACTTCGATCAGTGTTGCCGCGAAGCATTTTTAATGGTAGCCAAATTCCTCTAAAAAAAGGGCTAAAAAAGAGCAAAAAAAGGTCGCTGTTGCTAAAAATGGTAGCTAGAATTGTTTACTTACATAATCATATATAAGTATACCCGCAAACATTTCCGATAATAATGGTATAGAAAAACAATGAACTATGGAATAAAGCTAATATTTTATGAAACCTAAAACCATTTTGTATAATAGGCCGAAATTTGTTAAATATTGTTTTTTTTTTTTTAATTCACAACTGCAATATCGTGAACTTAATATTCCAAAAACACGACTTTGACTCATATAGTGCAAGAAATTTCCGCCAAATAATTTTCGAATAGATTATGAAGTACAACCAGCAGCTGGTACAATCACAAGAACATACACGGTCAATCGACTTGATGGGCCATTTAGCAAATGAAGCATATTAAGGGCCAGTTTTTCAGTGCACGGCCGTGGCTTAACATAAGTTTCAACACCCGATCTGGCTAGTGTAAATTAAGATCAGCCAATCAAATGTCAGCCAGCTGTTCAATTTAGACTCAGTTTACTTAAGCTGAGTTTAAACTGGCACTGAAAAACTTGCCCTAAGGGCTGTAAACTTATCTATTTTAAACTATTGTTAAGTCGTTAATAGATACTAAGTTCAAAAAACAGCCCTAACACTTTTACAGTATGTATGTATAAAAACGTAAGGAACATAAAGTACATACATGTATACAGGGTGTCCCAGAAGTAACGTGCCAAACTTTAGGGGAAGGTAGGTGGGGGGGTGAGCTCACTGATAAACAAAAAAATTTCAGGTAAAAGTGTCACCGTTTTTGAAATATCTACATTTTTTCGAATTTAAAAAAAATCGTGCCTTTTCATGTGTTTTCTTTAACTGCAACTACAAACCGGGCAATACTTAGTAAATTTTTTATGTAAAATACTGCCAGATAGTTGCCTCTCCATACTCAAATGCAATGTAGTTAAAATATATTAAGGAACCATCATAAAATTAGGACTATTTCTGGATTTTTAACTTTTTGATATTTTCTTCCCCAACTTTGACTATCTCGGGTGAAAAAAAAATGTACTGAGCTATAACTTTACATTACATAAAAAAATTGCTTATTTAATAAAGATTTCAGAAAGGTGCCACACTTACTGTTTTGAATAGAAAAAAAAAAGTTATAGCCGCTTTTGTGGGTAAAGGACTGAGACACGCT